>NC_074675.1:37648919-37751419 GCF_029448725.1 Salvelinus fontinalis
CCTCATTTGAAAGGTTAATGTGAATAGTTACCACTTCTCAGGAGATGATAGACTTAGCCTTTCAAATGTTTTGTAATGATGGGATGGCTATTGAACAGAACTTTAAAACCTGGTTTTCTTGTCTGTACCAGTTCATGAAATCACACATTTGACATTTATGCTCACTGAGTCTGTACATAGTCAAAGCTTTCCTTAAGTTTGAGTCAGTCACAGTGGTCAGGTATTCTGTCACTGTGTACTCTCTGTTTAGGAACAAATTGCAATTGATAATGTACAAGTGTCAGCTTTTTTCCACATTATCAATTGCTCATGTCATGTTGATCCAAATATAGTAGTTGGTTCTCTGTTGAATAGTCTGACCCCTCAAAACATCTAGGCATTAGTTCCTTGCATAAGCCATTACAGGCAAAATTGTTGAACTATTTGTCACAAATTGTCAAGCATAGTTTTACACATTTCTATAAGACCTTTTGTACAAAAACGTAAACTGATGAATCGTGCAGGTGAAATTGACCCTCACTCATGAAGGAATGAAGTTTTGATTTACATAGCCTGCAATTGTGACAATCACTGCATTCAAACCTGTGTAGATCAGTCAATTTTTAATATACAGACTTAAAAATCAGGATTCTGTAACAGCATACTCCATTCAAGATATGTGTTTACTGTGACAACCAGAAGTGCCTTAAGATGGTGTCATAGATGCTGTTTTGAAGGGGTAAAAGGTCAAGACTTTTCAAAACTTCATATATGTGATTAGACAACCCTCGTGAACTGTAAATCAGTCATTTCTCCCAACAGATGTCAAAGAAAAGCTCTCACACACACACACAGCAGGGATGGAGTGAAAAGGTACGGTGCTTAAAGACACACAAAGCCTGCAATGGCATTACTATTATCTCCAGGCCGTGCCGAGTTCAACGAGATGCCCCGCTTGACCGTAGCTCACTCGGTCTGAGCGCAGCCACAGTGACAACAAGACGGACCCAGAGCTGTCTGTCTGTCTGTCTGTCTGTCTGTCTGTCTGTCTGTCTGTCTGTCTGTCTGTCTCTGTCTGTGTCTGTCGGTCTCTGTCTGTCTGTCTGTCTGTCTGTCTGTCTGTCTGTCTGTATCTCTCTCACATTCTCTCTCTCTCTCTTTCTCTACGATTAGAATGCAAAGTCTCTCCCTATCTCTCTCTCTCTTTTGGTTAACTTTAGGAAATAGAGTCTCTCTCTCAATTCAATTCAATTCAAGGGGCTTTATTCAATTCAAGGGGCTTCTTTCTCTCTCTCTCTCTCTCTCTCTCTCTCTCAATTCAATTCAATTCAATTCAAGGGGCTTTATTGGCATGGGAAACATGTGTTTACATTACCAAAGCGAGTGAGGTAGATAATATACAACAGTGAAATAAACAATAAAAATGAACAGTAAACATTACACATGCAGAAGTTTCAAAACAATAAAGACATTACAAATGTCATATTATATATATATACAGTGTTGTAACAATGTGCAAATGGTTAAAGTACAAAAGGGAATGAGATCCCTGAATGGTAAAAAAAGCATCTCCAAATAGAATATGTTTGTATCACAAATTATCTTACAGATATTTTGACCATATCTGACAGGCTCCCAAAGGCAATCAAAGGATCTAGCTCACTTAATGCCCCATACCCTCCCCATCACCAATCAGCCCTGCCATTGTTTGTATTCATACTGTTTTGTAAAGAATGGCTTCTTGTCTGTTAGGTTGTATTCCACTGGGAAAGTGATTACAGTTTTCCTCAGTCGCTTTGGTGCATTTCTTAGATCAAAAGTGCAATTCTTGATACGACTTGTACAAATTCCAAATCATCTAGTCACTTGTGCACATCATTAAAGCAATTTCTTATTCCTTGGAACAAATTGCAATTGATAATGTACAAGTGTCAGCTTTTTTCCACATTATCAATAGCTCACGTCATGTTGATCAAAATATAGTATATGGTTCTCTGTTGAATAGTCTTACCCCTCAAAACATCTAGGCATTAGTTCCTTGCATAAGCCATTACATGCAATCTTGTTTAACTATTTGTCATAAACTGTCAACCTCTCTCCGCCTCTCTCCCTTTTCACTCCCCTCTCTCCCTTTTCACTCCCCTCTCTCCCTTTTCACTCCCTCTCCGCCTCTCTCCCTTTTCACTCCCTCTCTCCGCCTCTCCCTTTTCACTCCCTCTCTCCTCCTCTCTCCCTTTTCACTCCCCTCTCTCCGCCTCTTTTACTTTTCACTCCCCTCTCTCCGCCTCTCTCCCTTTTCTCTCCCTCTATCCGCCTCTCTCCCTTTTCACTCCCTCTCTCCGCCTCTCTCCCTTTTCTCTCCCTCTCTCCGCCTCTCTCCCTTTTCACTCCCTCTCTCCGCCTCTCTCCCTTTTCACTCCCTCTCTCCGCCTCTCTCCCTTTTCACTCCCTCTCTCCACCTCTCTCCCTTTTCACTCCCCTCTCTCCGCCTCTCTCCCTTTTCACTCCCCTCTCTCCGCCTCTCTCCCTTTTCACTCCCTCTCTCCGCCTCTCTCCCTTTTCACTCCCATCTCTTCGTCTCTCTCCCTTTTCACTCCCTCTCTCTCACAATTTAAATCTCTCTCTCCCTTTTCACTCCCTCTCTCCGCCTCTCTCCCTTTTCACTCCCCTCTCTCCGCCTCTCTGCCTTTTCACTCCCCTCTCTCCGCCTCTCTCCCTTTTCACTCCCTCTCTCCGCCTCTCTCCCTTTTCACTCCCTCTCTCCGCCTCTCTCCCTTTTCACTCCCTCTCTCCGCCTCTCACCCTTTTCACTCCCCTTTGTCCCTTTTCACTCCCCTCTCTCCGCCTCTCTCCCTTTTCACTCCCCTCTCTCCGCCTCCCTCCCTTTTCACTCCCTCTCTCCGCCTCTCTCCCTTTTCACTCCCTCTCTCCCTTTTCACTCCCTCTCTCCACCTCTCTCCCTTTTCACCCCCTCTCTCCGCCTCTCTCCCTTTTCACTCCCTCTCTCCGCCTCTCTCCCTTTTCACTCCCTCTCTCCGCCTCTCTACCTTTTCACTCCCTCTCCCTCCCTAAGAACTTCCCATTTGAATCAATAAGGATTGCAGTTGTGGGTGACTATCTGGGTGGAGCAGACTGGGAGGCTGGTATTCTGACCTGTGCTGGAGCAGACTGGGAGGCTGGTATTCTGACATGGGCTGGAGCACACTGTGCTGGAGCAGACTGAGAGGCTGGTAAGTTGACCTGTGCTGGAGCAGACTGAGAGGCTGGTAAGTTGACCTGTGCTGGAGCAGACTGAGAGGCTGGTAAGTTGACCTGTGCTGGAGCAGACTGAGAGGCTGGTATTCTGATCTGGGCTGGAGAAGACTGGGAGGCTGGTAATCTGACCTGGGCTGGAGCAGACTGGGAGGCTGGTATTCTGACCTGGGCTGGAGCACACTGTCTTGGAGCAGACTGAGAGGCTGGTTGGCTGACCTGGGCTGGAGCAGACTGAGAGGCTGGTATTCTGACCTGGGCTGGAGAAGACTGGGAGGCTGGTATTCTGACCTGGGCTGGAGCAGACTGGGAGGCTGGTATTCTGACCTGGGCTGGAGCACATTGTGTTGGAGCAGACTGAGAGGCTGGTTGGCTGACCTGGGCTGGAGCAGACTGAGAGGCTGGTATTCTGACCTGGGCTGGAGCAGACTGGGAGGCTGGTATTCTGACCTGGGCTGGAGCACACTGTGTTGGAGCAGACTGAGAGGCTGGTATTCTGACCTTGGCTGGAGCACACTGTGCTGGAGCAGACTGGGAGGCTGGTATTCTGACCTGGGCTGGAGCAGACTGGTAGGCTGGTGCAGTGTCATCAGGCTGTGTGGTGGAGGCCTAGCTAGCTAACTGTTAGCTAACATCCCCGACCATGAGTTCACTAAGCTACTCTCCTCCTGCTAAAGAAGAGGAGGTCTACTGGACGGAGAAAGAGGGTCTGTGGCTGAACGTTGTTGTGAAAGAAGAGGAGGAAGAGGATGTCACAGTAAAACAAATAGAGGATGAGGCTGTTGCAGTGAAGGAAGAGAAGGAGGAGGGAGAGGTAACTGTCATATTGGAAGAAGAAGAGGAGGATATTGGACATTTGATTAACCCCAGTAAGTACTGTCTTAAAACAGAAACTCACACTGCAGTTGTTGAACTAGAGGGCAAGGTCACGCTCTCACTATCAAAACGGCCATATCGTTGAACCCTTATTCAGGTTCATGTGACTTTTCGTCAGACTAGATGTTGTATTGCTAACCCTGTACTTATACACGATCTACCATCTAACCCTGTACCTATACACTTTCCCCCAAAACCCACCAGCCCATCCCACTACTCTGGCCCTAAAGGATCCTACACCAGGCCATCCCACTACTTTGGCCCTAAACGATCCTACACCAGGCCATCCCACTACTTTGGCCCTAAACGATCCAACAGGCCATCCCTCCCACTACCAGGCCATCCCTAAACGATCCTACACCAGGCCATCCCACTACTTTGGCCCTAAAGGATCCTACACCAGGCCATCCCACTACTTTGGCCCTAAACGATCCAACACCAGGCCATCCCTAAAGGATCCTACACCAGGCCATCCCACTACTTTGGCCCTAAAGGATCCTACACCAGGCCGTTGACCTGGGAGACGTAACGTAGTAAATGTAAATCCGGAGCACTCTAATAATACTGAACTAAAAATATAAACGCAACATTCTACAAGGACCTTTGATATATTTAATGAGCTGGTATATGGGATCAGAGAGCAGCCTCCCATGGTGTCCTTACTACGTCATGCTTACTTTTCATAACATACATAGAGAGCGAGAAGCCTCCCATGGTGTCGATACCACTCTTACTTTTCATAACATACATAGAGAGAGATCAGCCTCCCATGGTGTCGATACCACTCTTACTTTTCATAACATACATAGAGAGAGAGCATCCTCCCATGGTGTCGATACCACTCTTACTGTTCATAACATACATAGAGAGAGAGCATCCTCCCATGGTGTCGATACCACTCTTACTGTTCATAACATACATAGAGAGAGAGCATCCTCCCATGGTGTCGATACCACTCTTACTTTTCATAACATACATAGAGACGCTGCAAATTGTTGGTCATGGAAATTACGTTAAAAGTCATGGAGATGTCATGAAATTCCAACTGTCAAAATGTGTATGAAACCTGAACGATTTGACTGCAGGTATTTACTAAAAAAGTAGCTAAAAATATTAACATTTATTGAAATACTGAAAATAAATAGTTTCAACGGGTATTGGGGCGGCAGGTAGCCTAGTGGTTAGAGCTGGCTCGTAACCGAAAGTTTGCTGGATCGAATCCCCGAGCTGACAAGGTAAAAATCTGTCGTTCTGCCCCTGAACAAGGAAGTTAACCCACTGTTCCCCGGTAGGCCGACATTGTAAATAAGAATTTGTTCTTAACTGACTTGCCTGTCAAAATGTGTATGAAACCTGACAATTTGACTGCAGGTATTTACAAAAAAAGTTGCAAAAAATATTCACATTTATTAAAATACTGAAAATAAATAGTTTAAATGGTTTATTGGGGTGGCAGGTAGCCTAGTTAAAAAAAATAAAAAAAATAAAATCCTTCCCCCAAAATGTTTTACATTTATTCAAAAGCTCATCTATCAAAAAATGTTGCTTCTTGTTTCTTATTTTTACTGCGTGTAGTTTTACGGCTTATCTTTAGGCCTGGTCGGGTATCTGCAGTATATCCTTAGGGCTTATCTTTAGGCCTGGTCGGGTATCTGCAGTATATCTTAGGGCTTATCTTTAGGCCTGGTCGGGTATCTGCAGTATATCTTAGGGCTTATCTTTAGGCCTGGTCGGGTATCTGCAGTATATCCTTAGGGCTTATCTTTAGGACTGGTCGGGTATCTGCAGTGTATCTTAGGGCTTATCTTTAGGCCTGGTCGGGTATCTGCAGTATATCCTTAGGGCTTATCTTTAGGCCTGGTCGGGTATCTGCAGTATATCTTAGGGCTTATCTTTAGGCCTGGTCGGGTATCTGCAGTATATCTTAGGGCTTATCTTTAGGCCTGGTCGGGTATCTGCAGTATATCTTAGGGCTTATCTTTAGGCCTGGTCGGGTATCTGCAGTATATCCTTAGGGCTTATCTTTAGGCCTGGTTGGGTATCTGCAGTATATCTTAGGGCTTATCTTTAGGCCTGGTCGGGTATCTGCAGTATATCTTAGGGCTTATCTTTAGGCCTGGTCGGGTATCTGCAGTATATCTTAGGGCTTATCTTTAGGCCTGGTCGGGTATCTGCAGTATATCCTTAGGGCTTATCTTTAGGCCTGGTCGGGTATCTGCAGTATATCCTTAGGGCTTATCTTTAGGCCTGGTCGGGTATCTGCAGTATATCTTAGGGCTTATCTTTAGGCCTGGTCGGGTGTCTGCAGTATATCTTATGGCTTATCTTTAGGCCTGGTCGGGTATCTGCAGTATATCTTAGGGCTTATCTTTAGGCCTGGTCGGGTATCTGCAGTATATCCTAGGGCTTATCTTTAGGCCTGGTCGGGTATCTGCAGTATATCTTAGGGCTTATCTTTAGGCCTGGTCGGGTATCTGCAGTATATCTTAGGGCTTATCTTTAGGCCTGGTCGGGTATCTGCAGTATATCTTAGGGCTTATCTTTAGGCCTGGTCGGGTATCTGCAGTGTATCTTAGGGCTTATCTTTAGGCCTGGTCGGGTATCTGCAGTATATCTTAGGGCTTATCTTTAGGCCTGGTCGGGTATCTGCAGTATATCTTAGGGCTTATCTTTAGGCCTGGTCGGGTATCTGCAGTATATCTTAGGGCTTATCTTTAGGCCTGGTCGGGTATCTGCAGTATATCTTAGGGCTTATCTTTAGGCCTGGTCGGGTATCTGCAGTATATCTTAGGGCTTATCTTTAGGCCTGGTCGGGTATCTGCAGTATATCCTTAGGGCTTATCTTTAGGCCTGGTCGGGTATCTGCAGTATATCTTAGGGCTTATCTTTAGGCCTGGTCGGGTGTCTGCAGTATATCTTATGGCTTATCTTTAGGCCTGGTCGGGTATCTGCAGTATATCCTTAGGGCTTATCTTTAGGCCTGGTATCTGCAGTGTATCTTAGGGCTTATCTTTAGGCCTTGTATCTGCAGTATATCTTAGGGCTTATCTTTAGGCCTGGTCGGATATCTGAAGTATATCTTAGGGCTTATCTTTAGGCCTGGTCGGGTATCTGCAGTATATCTTAGGGCTTATCTTTAGGCCTGGTCGGGTATCTGCAGTATATCCTTAGGGCTTATCTTTAGGCCTGGTCGGGTATCTGCAGTATATCTTAGGGCTTATCTTTAGGCCTGGTCGGGTATCTGCAGTATATCTTAGGGCTTATCTTTAGGCCTGGTATCTGCAGTATATCTTAGTGCTTATCTTTAGGCCTGGTCGGGTATCTGCAGTATATCTTAGGGCTTATCTTTAGGCCTGGTCGGGTATCTGCAGTATATCCTTAGGGCTTATCTTTAGGCCTGGTGGGGTATCTGCAGTATATCCTTATTGTGTCATCATCTACCATTGTGTCATCATCTACCATTGTGTCATCATCCACCGTTGTGTCATCATCCACCGTTGTGTCATCATCTACCGTTGTGTCATCATCTACCATTGTGTCATCATCTACCATTGTGTCATCATCTACCATTGTGTCATCATCTACCATTGTGTCATCATCTACCATTGTGTCATCATCTACCATTGTGTCATCATCTACCATTGTGTCATCATCTACCATTGTGTCATCATCTACCGTTGTGTCACTGAGTTGTCATAATGCTTCAGCAAATGTACATTATCCCAGGGGACGTTGGCAGACTAAATATAAGTAACCTAATTTATGTCCCTCTAACCAGTGGTGTAAAGTACTTAAGTAAAGAATACTTCAAAGTACTACTTAAGTACTTTTTGGGGGCATCTGTACTTTACTATTTATTTTTGGGGCAAATTTGACTTTTACTTCATTTACATTCCTGAAGAAAATAATGTGCTTTTTACATCATACATTTCCCCTCACACCCAAAAGTACTCGTTACATTTTGAACGCTTAGCAGGCCAGGAAAGTGCTCCAATTCACACCCTTATCAAGAGAACACGTGGGCATCCCTACTGCCTATGATCTGGAGGACTCACTAAACACATGCTTCGTTTGTAAATGATGTCCGAGTGTCGGAGTGTGCCCCTGCCTATCTGTACAATTGTAAAACAAGAAAATTATGCCGTCTGGTTTGCTTAATACTTTTACTGTTGATAGTTACGTATATTTTAGCAATTCCATTTACTTTTGATACTTAAGTATTTTTAGAACCAAGTAGTATTTTACTGGCTAATAATGCTTGATAATGTATGTGATATTAACAGAGAGGTATATTTTCTTGGTGATTTAAATATTGACTTCAACACTTCGATATCAACAAGCTGCCCACTCGAGAAAAAGCCTCAAACTGTAACCAGTGCCTGCAACCTGGTTCAGGTTATCAGTAACCCTGAATTGTAAACTGTCATGGTCAAAACATGTTGATACAACAGTAGCTAAGATGGGGAGAAGTCTGTCCATAATAAAGCACTGCTCTGCCTTCTTAACAACACACTTAACAAGGCAGGTCCTACAGGCTCTAGTTTTGTCGCACCTGGACGACTGTTCAGTCGTGTGGTCAGGTGCCAGAAAGAGGGACTTAGGAAAATTTAAATTGGCTCAGAACAGGGCGGCACAGCTGGCCCTTGGATGTACACGGAGAGCTAACATTAATGATATGCATGTCAATCTCTCCTGGCTAAAAGTGGAGGAGAGATTGACTTCATCACTACTTGTTTTTGTAAGAAGTGTTGACAAGCTGAATGTACCGAGCTGTCTGTCTGAACTACTGGCACACAGCTCAGACACCCATGCCCACCCCACAAGCCATGCCACCAGAGGTCTCTTTAAAATCCCCAAGTACAGAACAGACTATGGGAGGCACACAGTACTACATAGAGCCATGACTACATGGAACTCTATTCCAAATCATGTAACTGATGCAAGTACAATTGAATCAGATTTGGGTAAGAAACCTGATAAAAATACACCTTATGGAACAGTGGGGACTGCGAAGAGACACATAGACACATGCATACACATGATAAGACGCACACTCTACACACCTACACATGGACTATGTATTGTAGATATGTGGTGGTAGAGTAGTAGCCTGATGGAACACACTTAATGTGTTGTGAAAAGCGTTATGAAATGTAATGTCATGTAATATATTTTAAATCATATATAGCTGCCTTAATGTTGCTGGACCCCAGGAAGAGTAGCTGCTGCCTTGGCAGGAACTAATGGGGATCCATAATAAACCCCAGCAAGAGTAGCTGCTGCCTTGGCAGGAACTAATGGGGATCCATAATAAACCCCAGGAAGAGTAGCTGCTGCCTTGACAGGAACTAATGGGGATCCATAATAAACCCCAGGAAGAGTAGCTGCTGCCTTGGCAGGAACTAATGGGGATCCATAATAAACCCCAGGAAGAGTAGCTGATGCCTTGGCAGGAACTAATGGGGATCCATAATAAACCCCAGGAAGAGTAGCTGCTGCCTTGGCAGGAACTAATGGGGATCCATAATAAACCCCAGGAAGAGTAGCTGCTGCCTTGGCAGGAACTAATGGGGGTCCATAATAAACCCCAGGAAGAGTAGCTGCTGTAACGCACAACCTAAAAGGGATCCTCAATAAATACAAATGGAACTACCTCCATGTTTTGAGGATATGGTGTTCATTTACAATTATATTGTTTACAAACAATGGAGTAAAACAAGCTTATATTTTGGGTTCTGATGGAGTACAACAGTTGAACTAAGTTCAGTGGACATTTATAAGTTATATTCTCCCAGAATCAACGGCGAGGCCAAGAGTCATATATTAAAACGATACATTAACTCAACAAGGGCAGTTTGTGACCCTGCTTTTAAGACGGTACTCACTGGTGTTAATCAGATCTTCAGTCTCCTCTTCCTCTTCCAAAACGTCCTCCTCCTCTTTTCTTAAGATAGCCTCCTCTTCCACTACAAAGGGTTCTTTCTCTTCTTTCACTATAACATCCTCCTCCTCTTCTTCTTCTTCTTTCAATGTTACATCCTCCTCTTCCTCCCTTTTCATTCTGAAAGCTTCTACCTCCTCTTCATCCACTGTGACAGCCTCTATCCCCTCTTCATCTTTCACTCTAAAAGGTTCTTTCTCGTCTTTCACTGTAACGTTCTTCTCTTCTTTAAACGTGATACTGATAGCCTCCTCTTCCTCCTCTTTCATTCTGAAAGCTTCTTCCTCTCCTTTTACTGTAATATCCTCCGCTTCTTCTTTCACGACAATGTTCAGTCCCAGAGCTTCTTTCTCCGTCCAGCAGATCCCCTCTTGTTTAGCTGGAGGAGAGTAGAATAGTGAGCTCATGGTCGGGGATGTTAGCTAGTTAGCATTAACGACTAGCCTGGTTCTAAGCTAATTTAGCAATCCAGCTAGCTACTAACTTAACGCATATATTTAATTAAATGGGGAAACTAGCTATACGAAATAAGTATGTTTAAAACACAGGGACCAATATAGTCTAAAGAGCTAATACGTTTCGGCTATATTGGCTAACAAGCTACGGAGGTGGCTGACAAGCTATTGTTGAAGAAACTTCCCGTCCCGTCCACTAGATTATACGTCACGCTGGTAGCAACGCCTGAAAGACGCACATCGCCGTCTGCGGACTGGAGTGGGGGAGTTGATTGATTAGTGCAGATTTGTAATGAGTATACAAGCAACACATATTTTACTTCTGCTACACACAGTGGTGTTAAGTACTTAGGTAAAAAAAATACTTGAAAGTTCTACTTAAGTTGTTTTTTGGGGTCTGTACTTTACTATTCTTATTTTTGACAACTTTTACTTTTACTTCAGTACATTCCTAAAGAAAATTATGTACGTTTTATTCCATACATTTTCCCTGACACCCAAAAGTACTAGTTACATTTTTAAATGCTTAGCAGGACAGGAAAATTGACTAATTTACACACTTATCAAGAGAACATCCCTGGTCATCCCTATTGCCTCATCTGGCAGACTCACTAAACACAAATGCTTTGTTTGTAAATTATGTCTTAGTGTTTAAGTGTGCCCCTGCATGAAATCATGCCGTCTGGTTTGCTTAATATAAGGAATGTGAAATGATTTATACTTAAGAATATTTTATCAATAACATGTACTTTTTGATCCTTAAGTATATTTAAAACCAAATACTTTTTAGACTTTTACTTGAGTACCTTTCTATTAAAGTATCTTTACTTAAGTATGATACTTGGATACTTTTCCCACCACTGATTACACATCTGCAATTTTTTATATATATATTTTTACATCATATTCGGGTGTAACCTAAAACATTATCCCAGTTTGATATGCTTCCTGTGTATTCATTCCCATATCAGCAAAATAAAACGTCATGTTTTGGTCACAGAGAAACAATCACATGGTTAGCTAGTTGGCTGCAGTAGGTTCTACCATTTCATAATGTAATGACTAGTTAACAAAATACGTGTTTGTTGTGAAAGCAAAATAAGTGTCTCTTGTCTGGCTCCGCTCTGGTTGATGACTGCTAGCTAGTCTTTTAGCTCCTCTGGTTGATGACTGCTAGCTAGTATTTTAGCTCCCTGTGGTTGATGACTGCTAGCTAGCTTGCCTTTTTGCTCCCTCTCGTTGATGACTGCTAGCTGGTCTTTTAGCTCCCTCTGGTTGATGACTGCTAGCTAGCTTGCCTTTTACCTCCCTCTGGTTGATAACTGCTAGCTAGTCTTTTAGCGCCCTCTTGGTTGATGACTGCTAGCTAGTCTTTTAGCTCCTCTGGTTGATGACTGCTAGCTAGCTTGCCTTTTAGCTCCCTCTGGTTGATGACTGCTAGCTAGTCTTTTAGCTCCCTCTTGGTTGATGACTGCTAGCTAGTCTTTTAGCTCCTCTGGTTGATGACTGCTAGCTAGCCTTTTAGCTCCGCACTGGTTGATGACTGCTAGCTAGTCTTTTAGCTCCTCTGGTTGATGACTGCTAGCTAGCTTGCCTTTTTGCTCCCTCTGGTTGATGACTACAAGCTAGTCTTTTAGCTCCCTCTGGTTGATGACTGCTAGCTAGTCTTTTAGCTCCCTCTGGTTGATAACTGCTAGCTAGTATTTTAGCTCCCTCTGGTTGATGACTGCTAGCTAGCTTGCCTTTTAGCTCCCTCTGGTTGATGACTGCTAGCTAGTATTTTAGCTCCCTCTGGTTGATGACTGCTAGCTAGCTTGCCTTTTAGCTCCCTCTGGTTGATGACTGCTAGCTAGTATTTTAGCTCCCTGTGGTTGATGACTGCTAGCTAGCTTGCCTTTTAGCTCCCTCTGGTTGATGACTGCTAGCTAGCCTTTTACCTCCTCTGGTTGATGACTGCTAGCTAGTCTTTTTGCTCCCTCTGGTTGATGACTGCTAGCTAGCTTGCCTTTTTGCTCCCTCTGGTTGATGACTGCTAGCTGGTCTTTTAGCTCCCTCTGGTTGATGACTGCTAGCTAGCTAGCCTTTTACCTCCCTCTGGTTGATAACTGCTAGCTAGTCTTTTAGCTCCCTCTTGGTTGATGACTGCTAGCTAGCTTACCTTTTTGCTCCCTCTGGTTGATGACTGCTAGCTAGTCTTTTTGCTCCCTCTGGTTGATAACTGCTAGCTAGTCTTTTAGCTCCCTCTGGTTGATGACTGCTAGCTAGTCTTTTAGCTCCCTCTTGGTTGATGACTGCTAGCTAGTCTTTTATCTCCCTCTGGTTGATGACTGCTAGCTAGTCTTTTAGCTCCCTCTGGTTGATGACTGCTAGCTAGTCTTTTAGCTCCTCTGGTTGATGACTGCTAGCTAGTCTTTTAGCTCCTCTGGTTGATGACTGCTAGCTAGTATTTTAGCTCCCTCTGGTTGATGACTGCTAGCTAGCTAGCCTTTTAGCTCCCTTTGGTTGATAACTGCTAGCTAGTCTTTTAGCTCCATCTGGTTGATGACTGCTAGCTAGTCTTTTATCTCCCTCTGGTTGATGACTGCTAGCTAGTCTTTTTGCTCCCTCTGGTTGATAACTGCTAGCTAGTATTTTAGCTCCCTCTGGTTGATGACTGCTAGCTAGTCTTTTAGCTCCCTCTTGGTTGATGACTGCTAGCTAGTCTTTTATCTCCCTCTGGTTGATGACTGCTAGCTAGTCTTTTAGCTCCCTCTGGTTGATGACTGCTAGCTAGTCTTTTAGCTCCTCTGGTTGATGACAACTAGCTAGTATTTTAGCTCCCTCTGGTTGATGACTGCTAGCTAGCTAGCCTTTTAGCTCCCTCTGGTTGATAACTGCTAGCTAGTCTTTTAGCTCCATCTGGTTGATGACTGCTAGCTAGTCTTTTAGCTCCCTCTTGGTTGATGCCTGCTAGCTAGTCTTTTAGCTCCCTCTTGGTTGATGACTGCTAGCTAGTCTTTTAGCGCTTCTGGTTGATGACTGCTAGCTAGCCTTTTAGCTCCATCTGGTTGATGACTGCTAGCTAGTCTTTTAGCTCCCTCTTGGTTGATGACTGCTAGCTAGTCTTTTAGCGCTTCTGGTTGATGACTGCTAGCTAGTCTTTTAGCTCCCTCTGGTTGATGACTGCTAGCTAGTCTTTTAGCTCCCTCTGGTTGATGACTGCTAGCTAGTCTTTTAGCTCCCTCTGGTTGATGACTGCTAGCTAGTCTTTTAGCTCCCTCTGGTTGATGACTTCTAGCTAGCTAGCCTTTTAGCTCCCTCTGGTTAATGACTTCTACCTAGCCTTGGCAGCAGCTAATAGGGATCCATAGTAAATACAAATACACTTGGTTTTTCTGTTTGGATTTAGCTGTTTTTTTCTTATGCACGATAAAGAGTACCATAATGACAGTCACTTCATCCTTATGTTGTTTAATATATTTTTAGGAGGCTAGACCCTCAAGACAATGACTTAACCTTTCTGGCTGTGGTAACTAGTGACATCCTTATGTTGTTTAATATATTTTTAGGAGGCTAGACCCTCAAGACAATGACTTAACCTTTCTGGCTGTGGTAACTAGTGACATCCTTGTTGTGAAGAAGCGTCATGTCCACCAGACTATACGTCACACTGGCATTGCCTGGTAACGCACTTGAAGAAAATATTATATTTATTGTTCATTTCTTTCAATACAGTGTAATATTATATTAGAGGCGTACAAAGAGAAACATATGTTAATTTAATTCGTTTTTAATTCATTTAAAACAAAACTTTACATCTACTACACAATCAGTCAAATAAACAGTTATTAAAATGCTATTCAAATGAGCCACTAGCTATATACAGTGGGGAGAACAAGTATTTGATACACTGCCGATTTTGCAGGTTTTCCTACTTACAAAGCATGTAGAGGTCTGTCATTTTTATCATAGGTACACTTCAACTGTGAGAGACGGAATCTAATACAAGAATCCAGAAAATTCACATTGTATGATTTTTAAGTAATTAATTTGCATTTTATTGCATGACATAAATATTTGATACATCAGAAAAGCAGAACTTAATATTTGGTACAGAAACCTTTGTTTGCAATTACAGAGATCATACGTTTCCTGTAGTTCTTGACCAGGTTTGCCACCCTGATCAGTGCCTGCCAACATGTGATCGTCCTCCCTTCACTCAATAAATTCCAAGCTTAACTGAATCCACCATACACATAACCATTCACTTCTGTTGTAGAAACCAGACTATGGCACCCCTTATGTCTCTAGTATAACTGATGATTAACAATATTTAACATTTAGAAATCCAAACCTATCAGTGGGTTCAAAAACAAAAAAAAACGAATTCTCAGTCAAAAGCAATGAGAACAGTGTAAGGTCTTCTTCTCCTGTGTGTGTTATAGTACAGATATGTATTATATAGACAGGTTTAATCATAAACAATATGATTTAATGTGGCATGAAACAAAAAAACACTAATTCTCAGTCAAAAGCACAAGTCAGAACACAGCCTCTCTATTCTCTCATGTGCTTTCAGGTCCTCTGCCTGGGAAAATGTCTTTCCACACAGTGAGCAGCGGTATGTCTTCTCCTCCTGTGTATGTATTCTTTCATGCTTATTCAGAAGTCTTAACCGGTTAAAACTCTTTTCACACAGGGAGCAGTGGTACGTCTTATCCCCTCCTGTGTGTGTCCTCTCATGCCGATTCAGGGCCCCTAACTTGATAAAACTCTTTCCACACAGGGAGCATTGGTAGGGTTTTTCTTGTCTGTGTCTCCTCTCATGGTCTTTAAGGCTCCCTGAATGGCTAAAACTCTTTCCACACTGGGAGCATTGGTAGGGCTTTTCTCCTGTGTGTGTCCTTTTATGCTGTTTTAGGTTCCCTAACGTGATAAAACTCTTTCCACACAGGGAGCATTGGTAGGGTTTTTCTTGTCTGTGTCTCCTCTCATGGTCTTTAAGGCTCCCTGAATGGCTAAAACTCTTTCCACACTGGGAACATTGGTAGGGCTTTTCTCCTGTGTGTGTCCTCTCATGCGCCTTCAGGTCACCTAACTTCCTAAAACTCTTTCCACAGTGGGAGCAGTGGTAAGGCTTCTCTCCAGAGTGTATTCTCTTATGCCCCCATAGGCTTCCTGCCCAGGTAAAAGTCATTCCACATTGAGAACAGCGATAAGGCTTCTCTCCAGAGTGTTTTTTCTTATGCTGCTTCAGGGCCCTTAACCAGGGAAAACTCTTTCCACAGTGGGAGCATTGATGTCGTCTCGTTGGTTTGGGTGTCGCCGGGTCTGGTTTCCCTGAAGAACTCTTCCCGCTGTCATCGTGAGAGTCTGGTGTCTCTCCTGTCAAAGACAAACAGATTATTTAGTTTAAAAACTAAACTACCAAATTGGCCTTCATACCATCATGGCCACCGAATCATCCCCAACTTCCAATTGGCTCATTCTTTTCCCCTGTAACTATTCCCTAGGTCGTTGCTGTAAATGAGAATGTGTTCTCAGTAAACATACCTGGTAAAATAAGGGATACAAATAAATCACAGTGGCTGTGGTGCCAGGACAACAACCTCTCCCTCAACGTGATCAAGACAAAGGAGATGATTGTAGACTACAGGAAAAAGAGGAGCAGGTTGAGAGCTTCAAGTTCCTTGGTGTCCACATCACCAACAAACTAACATGGTCAAATGCACACCATGACAGTCGTGAAGCCGGCACGACAAAACCTATTCCCCCTCAGGAGACTGAAAACATTTAGCATGGGTCCTCAGATCCTCAAAAGGTTCTACATCGAGAGCATCCTGACTGGTTGCATCACTACCTGGTACGGCAACTGCTCGGCCTCCGACCGCAGGGCACTACAGAGGGTAGTGCGAACGGCCCAGTACATCACCGGGGCCAAGCTTCCTGCCATCCAGGACCTCTATACCAGGCGGTGTCAGAGGAAGGCCCTAAAAATTGTCAAAGACTCCAGCCACCCTAGGCATAGACCGTTCTCTCTGCTACCACACGGCAAGCGGTACCGGAGCGCCAAGTCTAGGTCCAAAAGGCTTCTTAACAGCTTCTACCCCCAAGCCATAAGATTCCTGAACATCTAGTCAAATGGCTACCCAGACTATTCACATTGCCCCACCACACCACTGCCACTCTCTGTTGTCATCTATGCATAGTCACTTTAAATAACTCTACCTACATGTAAATTCTACCTCAACTAACCGGTGCCCCCGCACATTGACTCTGTACCGGCACCCCCCTGTATATATTGTCATTTTTTACTTGTTACTTTTATCTCTTATACTTATCCGTATTTTTTGAAACTGCACTGTCGGTTAGAGGCTCGTAAGTTAGCATTTTACTAAATGTGAATAATAAAATTTGATTTGATTTGTAGTGCCAAGTCATCACAGAGTGGCTGTAATGCTTCTAGGCCAATGTTTCCCAAACTCGGGACCCCGAGGGGTGCACATTTTGTTTTTTTCCCCCTGACACTACACAGCTGATTCAAATAATCAAAGCTTGGGGTCCAGAGGACCGAGTTTGGGAAACCATGTTGTAGCCTAACAAAAACCCCTATTAAACTTGACTGCTGTTATGCACTTATTAGGCATTTACTGGATACATAGCCCAGTCAGTATAGGATAGATTTTAAGTGTACATTACAAAAGACGAAGAAGCAATATTCCAAGCCGCAGCTATGAGACAGTCTCAAAGAAGGAGGAACAGAATGGAACTAGTGTCAGACATGACCAGTAGAGTAGTAGAATGGAACTAGTGTCAGGCATGACCAGTAGAGTAGTAGAATGGAACTAGTGTCAGACATGACCAGTAGAGTAGTAGAATGGAACTAGTGTCAGACATGACCAGTAGAGTAACAGAATGGAACTAGTGTCAGACATGACCAGTAGAGTAACAGAATGGAACTAGTGTCAGACATGACCAGTAGAGTAGTAGAATGGAACTAGTGTCAGACATGACCAGTAGAGTAGTAGAATGGAACTAGTGTCAGACATGACCAGTAGAGCAACAGAATGGAACTAGTGTCAGACATGACCGGTAGAGTAACAGAATGGAACTAGTGTCAGACATGACCAGTAGAGTAGTAGAATGGAACTAGTGTCAGACATGACCAGTAGAGTAACAGAATGGAACTAGTGTCAGACATGACCAGTAGAGGAACAGAATGGAACTAGTGTCAGACATGACCAGTAGAGTAACAGAATGGAACTAGTCTCAGACATGACCAGTAGAGTAGTAGAATGGAACTAGTGTCAGACATGACCAGTAGAGGAACAGAATGGAACTAGTGTCAGACATGACCAGTAGAGTAACAGAATGGAACTAGTGTCAGACATGACCAGTAGAGTAACAGAATGGAACTAGTGTCAGACATGACCAGTAGAGTAGCAGAATGGAACTATTTCTGGATACAATCTGGCAAGTCTATTCCTGCAAATGTGTAGGCCATGAAATACTTTAAACTGTAGTAACCCGTGTCTACCTGAAGAAGTGTTTCTGGGGTATACTGTGAATCTGCAGGTACCTGAAGAAGTGTGTCTGGGGTACACTGTGAATCTGTTGGTACCTGAAGAAGTGTGTCTGGGGTACACTGTGAATCTGTTGGTACATTAGGAAGTGTTTCTGGGGTATACTGTGAATCTGTTGGTACATTAGGAAGTGTGTCTGGGGTATACTGTGAATCTGTTGGTACATTAGGAAGTGTGTCTGGGGTATACTGTGAATCTGTTGGTACATTAGGAAGTGTGTCTGGGGTATACTCTGAATCTGCAGGTACCCGAAGACATGTGTCTGGGGTATACTGTGAATCTGTTGGTACCTGAAGAAGTGTTTCTGGGGTATACTGTGAATCTGTTGGTACATTAGGAAGTGTGTCTGGGGTATACTGTGAATCTGTTGGTACCTGAAGAAGTGTGTCTGGGGTACACTGTGAATCTGTTGGTACCTGAAGAAGTGTGTCTGGGGTATACTGTGAATCTGTTGGTACATTAGGAAGTGTGTCTGGGGTATACTGTGAATCTGTTGGTACCTGAAGAAGTGTGTCTGGGGTATACTGTGAATCTGCAGGTACCTGAAGAAGTGTGTCTGGGGTATACTGTGAATCTGTTGGTACATTAGGAAGTGTGTCTGGGGTATACTGTGCTCTCTAACTAGATGTTCAAAGGAGGTAAATATACTTTCATGGAAAAGGTATTTTCCACTCTTCAGTCCTTTCTGAAAACATAGCTGGAAGGCTGTGTCTATGAGGAAGGGCGTGAAGAGTGGGTTGGAAATAAAAGGCATGGATGAGATAGCTTGTCTGTGTCCGACGTGGATCCCAAACTGAGACCTGAGTGAACTTTTCACAATAGGGTTGATTGAGTGGTATTGTTTACTCAATGGTAGGGGGACAGACTAAGGAGACGAGGGGTGGAAGGGGCACAGACTAGGGAGACCAGGGATGGAGTGGAGCACAGACTAAGGAGACCAGGGATGGTAGTGGAGCACAGACTAAGGAGACCAGGGATGGTAGTGGAGCACAGACTAAGGAGACCAGGGATGGTAGTGGAGCACAGACTAAGGAGACCAGGGATGGTAGTGGAGCACAGACTAAGGAGACCAGGGATGGTAGTGGAGCACAGACTAAGGAGACCAGGGATGGTAGTGGAGCACAGACTAAGGAGACCAGGGATGGTAGTGGAGCACAGACTAAGGAGACCAGGGATGGAGGGGCACAGACTAAGGAGACCAGGGATGGTAGTGGAGCACAGACTAAGGAGACCAGGGATGATGTTTGACATGAGTTATTTTCCATAAAGGAACACACCGGTCCTTCCTCCTCCATGAATGTTCCTAGGCCGTCATTGTCTGAAATATATATATATTTATTTTTTAGTGTAAAAACCCAAAAGGTTGTGAATATTAGCAGTCCAGTAGTAATGGAGGACAAGGGTCCCCCTCTCCTTTCTGTCTCTCCAAAAAACACTTCACACAACCGTGGGACCTTTTTATTCCAAATTTAAGTCGATAGATAGTAGCTGTCTATTAAAAAATATATACTGGTTGTTGGATTCCTAATGTCTACTCAAAAGGTAGGAAGAAGTTTGGTCCAAATTGGATGTTGGACACTATATTTATAGAATATTATGTGAATCCTTATAAATCAAAAGGGCTAATCAATTAGCTTCATTTCCTCAGAGATCAGTTGCTGAAATGACATGGAATGCCTCAGCTGTTTTTCCTACGTCTGTAGCAGCAGTTGGAATGTCCAGCTATCCATCCCTGTGATTGGGTAGGGTAACTCCTACTCTTACAGGTTAGTAAAGAGGTCAGGTAATATGGGAGTTGGACTGTGCCTAAGAACAGCCCTTAGCCGTGGTATATTGGCCATATACCACAAACCCCCGGGGTGCCTTATTGCTATTATAAAACAGGTTACCAAGGTAATTAGAGCAGTAAAAATAAATGTTTTGACATACCTGTGGTATACGGGCCTAATTGCTTAAATAAACGATATATACTCCCCTACGTATTTACTCAGACAGGGAAGAGTGACTCTATACTCCAGAATTTTAGATATGAGATCAAATGCTTCATATGAGACAGCACAGAACGTCACCTTGTATTTGAGGGTATTTTCAGGGTATCTGTTCTACCATTTAGAAATAAAATTACTTCATGTATCTAGTCTCTCACATTTGAATGCGTCATAAGTATTTGGCCAAAATTCACTTCTATGTGTATTGAAGTAGTCATAAGTTTAGTATTTGGTCTCACATTCCTACAACATAATAACTATATCAAGCTTGTGACTCTACAAACATGTTGGATGCATTTGCAGTTTGTTTTGGTTGCGTTTCAGATGATGTTGTACCCAACAGAAATGAACGGTAAATAATGTATCGTGTCATACGAGTCACACAAGAATAGAATATGTTTCTGAACACTTGTATATTAATGTGGATGCTAACACGATTAGGGATAATCATGAATGGATCATGAATAATAATGAGTGAGAAAGGTAGAGCCTTACCCCTCATCTAAAAAATGTGAACCTCCCCTGTTATTGGTCATTAAACGCTTCAGTGTCCTAATAAAAAGATAGGGGAGTGTAGCCGAGGGGAGAGGAGAAGGCGGAAACTTTTCAGTTCCTCGGCGTACACATCACAGACAAACTGAAATGGTCAGACAGTGTAGTGAAGAAGGTGCAACAGCGTCTCTTCAACCTCAGGAGGCCGAAGAAATAAAATGTAATTTCATTAACATCTGCTAACCATGTGTATGTGACCAATAACACTTGATTTGGTACTTAAACGTTGTATATCTCCACTGTCCTCATGAACAGATAGGGGAGAGTAGCGGAGGGCTTGAAGGAATGGAACAACTCTAATTCAGTCTCCACTGTCCTAATGAACAGATAGGGGAGAGTAGTGGAGGGCTTGAAGGAATGGAACAACTCTAATTCAGTCTCCACTGTCCTAATGAACAGATAGGGGAGAGTAGCGGAGGGCTTGAAGGAATGGAACAACTCTAATTCAGTCTCCACTGTCCTAATGAACAGATAGGGGAGAGTAGCGGAGGGCTTGAAGGAATGGAACAACTCTAATTCATAGACAGAGCTGTGGATGCAAGGACCGACCATGAGATCAAAATGATCGTTTTAAATACGTTTTGAGTCAAATACAGTGTTTGTTTACATTTGCATTGTTTACACGCAACGGAGCTTTACAAGCTTATATTTGGGGTTCTGGTGAGGAGCACATTTCAGTGCAATGCCCCTTTGGCTTTAAAACCACACATTAGTTCAACACCTGCAGAGTTTCTGGCTGTGTTTTTAAGACAGTACTCACTGGTGTTAATCAGATCTTCAGTCTCCTCTTCCTCTCCCTCTTCATCTCTCCAAACGTCTTCCTCCTCCTCTTTTATTGAGATAGCCTCCTCTTCCACTCCAAAAGGTTCTTCCTCTTCTTTAAACGTGATACTGATAGCCTCCTCTTCCTCCTCTTTCATTCTGAAAGCTTCTTCCTCTCCTTTTACGGAAACATCCTCCTCTTCCCCCTCTTCTTTCACGACAACGTTCAGCCACAGGCCCTCTTTCTCCGTCCAGCAGACCTCTTCTTTAGCAGGAGGAGAGTAGCTTGGAGAGCTCATGGTGGGCTAGCTAGCATTGACGATTAGCTTAGGTTCAGTATAATCAGCAAATGTGTTAATTGAGCAAACAAGTTACGCTTAAGTTAAATAGTAGATAGGTAAAGAGGATTGTGTTAAAAACACCGAGATCAATAATGGTCCAAAGAGCTTCAATGTTTTCGGTTGTATGTTGGATACCAGGCTACGGAGGTGGTTGAATAAGTCAGCATCCGTGTTGTTGAAACAGCTTCCGGTGTCGTGTAGTCCACTAGATATGACGTCACCATCTGAAGACGCATATCGCCGTCAGCTGACTGGAATGAGTAACACAGTTTAGAAAAATATTCACTACATTGTTTATTAATTTAAAGATGAGCAAATATGTTTTGTCTGACTTCTTACAGCCAATACTTAAGTCTATGCAGACCTGTAGCTACATGTGAATATGTACATTCTGAATATATAATGGTAGAATAGTTCCGTGTCGCACAGTTGGTAAAGCATGGCGCACGCAACGCCAGGGTTGTTGGTTTGATGAGTCTGCTTAATTAATAACATTTTAATAAATTAATACCTAGTTAAGGATTTAACTCAAATCCTGACAATATAATGTCAGTTGTCAGTTGTGGCTGCTTTGCCTGATGTATTGTTGTCTCTACCTTCTTCCTCTTTGTGCTGTTGTCTGTGGCCAATAATGTTTGTACAATGCTTTGTGCTGCTACCATGTTGTCATGTTGTGTTGCTACTATGTTGTTGCCATGTTGTGTTGCTACCATGTTGTTGTCATGTTGTGTTGCTACTATGTTGTTGTCATGTTGTGCTTCTACCATGTTGTTTTCATGTTGTGCTGCTACCATGTTGTTGTCATGTTGTTGTCATGTTGTGCTGCTACCATGTTGTTGTCATGTTGTGCTGCTACCATGTTGTTGTCATGTTGTTGTCATGTTGTGCTGCTACCATGTTGTTGTCATGTTGTGCTGCTACCATGTTGTTGTCATGTTGTGCTGCTACCATGTTGTTGTCATGTTGTGCTGCACATTAAAAACACCATCCTGTTGGACATTAAAAACACCAGCATTATTCCCATGCATAATAGAGTGTGTTTTTTAACCTTTATTTAACTAGGCAAGTCAGTTAAGAACAAATTCTTATTTACAATGAAGGCCCACCAGAAGGCAAAAGCCCTCCTGCGGGGACGGGGACTAGGATTAAAAATGAATAAAAATATAGGATAAAACACACATCACGACAAGAGAGACACCACACTACATAAAGAGACCTAAGACAACAACATAGCAAGGCAGCAACACATGACAACACAACATGGCAGCAGCACAAAACATGGTACAAACATTATTGGGCACAGACAACAGCACAAAGGTAGAGACAGCAATACATCACACGAAGCAGCCTCAACTGTCAGTAAGAGTGTCCATGATTGAGTCTTTGAATGAAGAAATAAAACTGTCCCGTTTTACTGTTTTCTGCAGCTCGTTCCAGTTGCTAGACATTGAATTGACGTCTGTGTCTCTGTTGAAGGTTGTAGGTCTTCCAGCAGGACAACAACCCTGAACTCAAATCAAATCTGGAGTGTTCTGTTCTGGAGTGTTCTGTTCTGGAGTCTTCTGTTCTGGAGTGTTCTCTTCTGGAGTGTTCTGTTCTGGAGTGTTCTGTTCTGGAGTGTTCTGTTCTGGAGTGTTCCGTTCTGGAGTGTTCCGTTCTGGAGTGTTCCGTTCTGGAGTGTTCCGTTCTGGAGTCTTCCGTTCTGGAGTGTTCCGTTCTGGAGTGTTCCGTTCTGGAGTCTTCTGTTCTGGAGTCTTCTGTTCTGGAGTGTTCTGTTCTGGAGTCTTCTGTTCTGGAGTGTTCTGTTCTGGAGTGGCCAGCGAAGAGTCCTGGAGCCTCATGTATCAATATTGTGTAGAAACTATTATATATATTATATATATATATATATTCCAAATACTACTTTCGAATGGAATTTAGAATGTTTGTAGGCATAGAAAAGGTGTGATTTGTCAAACAACCCTACGAGTGTCACAGCACACTGGTAGGAGATAACCATTAATAAAATACACATTGTTCTGAGCTTCAGTGCTGGTGCACCACCTTGGCTATTTGCATTTCGAAACGCCTATAATTATCCAAACCAAACCACAACACCGTACCATGAAATATGACACAATCAACAACAAAAAAAGCGATGAAAAAATAAAACTTTTCAGAGACTGAAATAGAGGTGCTCGTGTCAAAGTTTGAGTACAACTTGAGTACAGCTTTAATTTGTCTCCGTTGTGGCTTAAGAACACAGAGAGATGAACCAATAAGAACACAGAGAGATGAACCAATAAGAACACAGAGAGATTAACCAGTAAGAACACAGAGAGAGGACTATTATAACTCAAGTTGCTTTAGCAAGAAGGTAAATATACGTTGAATGAGTAGACAACACTCCCCAATAAGCCATCCACCCTCAACAGCTTCCTCCTGTAAGGGTATAGGCAACACACTGCTGTTCTGCAGAACTGAATGAGTCGTGAGTCGTGGCCACACATTCAGCAGCATCTTCTGCTCATATTTGGGAACCCATTGATGACATCATGTCAAAGAAACCCCTCTTTGACTTCAACCTGTTGTGTGATGGCGTCTATGGCAGTGTGGCAAAATGTTCCAACAGAGCAGATCAGACATCTCTCTTTCCATTTCAAAATGTATTATCTCTTAGTCTTTTAACAGTATTTACAGAATGGATTACCTTTCACACGTGCCTCTAATGTAACAAATTACTGGACTTTATACAGATTGTAATCGTTAGAAATGCATTGATGCGGTAAAATTATATATAGCCTGTCAAGATATGGAAATACAAATGAAAACTAAAAATATTTCCCTTATTACTCTCACAATGTCAGACAGACGTTCTCAACAGATATTTCCCCATTCTACGCTTGACAAGAAGTTCCCTCAGTCCACCACGTGGCACTGTGCTTACACATGGTAATGGCTGTGCGTTTAATTTACCCTCTCTCTCTCAACCAAACGTTTCTTGTAGATAAATCTCACGCTTTAG
Source organism: Salvelinus fontinalis (assembly GCF_029448725.1). Classification (NCBI taxonomy): domain Eukaryota; kingdom Metazoa; phylum Chordata; class Actinopteri; order Salmoniformes; family Salmonidae; genus Salvelinus; species Salvelinus fontinalis. The sequence continues at coordinate 37,673,632 of NC_074675.1, forward strand.
CGTGGAAATTATCCCATGCATTTGGTTTTACGCACAGATTTGTATAAACGAGGCCCCAGATCTGAATCACATCCGTAACCTATTGTGAGATCTGAAAACAGCAGTTGGTGGAGGGCAACTTAATAGACTAGAGTCTTGTCCAGGGGAAGTACTTGTACATCAAGCTGCCTCACTACAGAAACAGGAGATAGGCTCCTGTTACTATGAGCTGTTCTGGATCAGACAAGCCAAGGTTCCTGTTACTATGAGCTGTTCTGGATCAGACAAGCCAAGGCTCCTGTTACTATGAGCTGTTCTGGATCAGACAAGCCAAGGCTCCTGTTACTATGAGCTGTTCAGGATCAGACAAGCCAAGGCCCCTGTTACTATGAGCTGTTCTGGATCAGACAAGCCAAGGCTCCTGTTACTATGAGCTGTTCTGGATCAGACAAGCCAAGGTTCCTGTTACTATGAGCTGTTCTGGATCAGACAAGCCAAGGCTCCTGTTACTATGAGCTGTTCTGGATCAGACAAGCCAAAGCTCCTGTTACTTTGAGCTGTTCGGGATCAGACAAGCCAAGGTTCCTGTTACTATGAGCTGATCTGGATCAGACAAGCCGAGGCTCCTGTTACTATGAGCTGTTCAGGATCAGACAAGCCAAGGTTCCTGTTACTATGAGCTGTTCAGGATCAGACAAGCCAAGGTTCCTGTTACTATGAGCTGTTCTGGATCAGACAAGCCAAGGTTCCTGTTACTATGAGCTGTTCGGGATCAGACAAGCCAAGGCTCCTGTTACTATGAGCTGTTCTGGATCAGACAAGCCAAGGCTCCTGTTACTATGAGCTGTTCTGGATCAGACAAGCCAAGGTTCCTGTTACTATGAGCTGTTCTGGATCAGACAAGCCAAGGTTCCTGTTACTATGAGCTGTTCTGGATCAGACAAGCCAATGTTCCTGTTACTATGAGCTGTTCTGGATCAGACAAGCCAAGGCTCCTGTTACTATGAGCTGTTCGGGATCAGACAAGCCAAGGCTCCTGTTACTATGAGCTGTTCTGGATCAGACAAGCCAAGGTTCCTGTTACTATGAGCTGTTCTGGATCAGACAAGCCAAGGCTCCTGTTACTATGAGCTGTTCGGGATCAGACAAGCCAAGGCTCCTGTTACTATGAGCTGTTCTGGATCAGACAAGCCAAGGCTCCTGTTACTATGCGCTGTTCGGCCTCCGACCGCAAGATACTACAGAGGGTAGTGCGTACGGCCCAGTACATCACTGGGGCTAAGCTGCCTGCCATCCAGAACCTCTACACCAGGCGTTGTCAGAGGAAGGCCCTAAAAATGGTCAAAGACATCAGCCACCCCAGTCATGGACTGTTCTCTCTACTACCGCATGGCAAGCGGTACCGAAGTGCCAAGTCTCGGACAAAAAGGCTTCTCAACAGTTTTTACCCCCAAGCCATAAGACTCCTGGACTATTTGCATTGTCCTGCCCCCCAACCCCTCTTTTACACTGCTGCTACTCTCTGTTTATCATATATGCATAGTCACTTTAACTATACTTTCATGTACATACTACCTCAATTAGCCAGACTAACAGGTGCCTGTATGTAGCCTCGCCACTGTTATTCTTTACTGTTGTTTTTATTTCTTTACTTATCTATTGTTCACCTAATACATATGTTTTACTTAAAAATCATACTGTTGGTTAGTATGTAAGTAAGCATTTCACTGCAAGGTCTACACCTGTTGTATTCGGTGCACGTGACAAATAAACTTTGATTTGTTCTGGATCATACACGACAAGGCTCCTGTTTCTATGAGCTGTTCTGGAAGGCTACTTACTTATATAATAATTTACATTTTGCAAATAATATAATGAACAACATCATAGGGTTGACATTTTGCATCCAATCAATCGAGGCTAATAAGAAAGAAAAAAATACATATTTAAAAATATTTTATCTGATTTTAGACATGATCAGGTCTCCAGATAAAAAACAAAAGTAAAGGTGTTTTTTTAATGATTTCATATAAACAATACGATTTCATTTGGCATGAACAAAAACACTAATTCTCAGTCAAAAACATAAGTCAGAACACAGCCTCTCTATTCTCTCATGTGATTTCAGGTCCTCTAACTGGGAAAATGTCTTTCCACAATGAGAGCAGTGGTATGTCTTCTCCTCCTGTGTATGTATCCTCTGATGTGATTTCAGGTTCCCCAACTGAGTAAAACTCTTTCCACAGTGGGAGCATTGGTAGGGCTTTTCTCCTGTGTGTGTCCTCTCATGCTTTGTCAGGCCTTCTAACCACCTAAAACTCTTTCCACAGTGGGAACAGTGGTAGGACTTTTCTTCTGTGTGTATTCTCTCATGTGACTTCAGGCTTCCTAACCAGGTAAAAGTAATTCCACAGTGGGAGCAGCGGTAAGGCTTCTCTCCAGAGTGTATTCTCTTATGTATTTTCAGGCTCCCTAACTGACTAAAACTCCTTCCACACTGGGAACATTGGAAAGGCTTTTCTCCTGTGTGTGTCCTCTCATGCTCTTTTAGGTTTCATAACTTAGTAAAACTCTTTCCGCAGTGGGAGCAGTGATGTCCTTTGGCTGGTTTGGGCATCTCTGGGTCTGGTTCCCCTGAAGGACTCTTCCTGCTGTCCGAGGGAGAGTCTGGTCTTTCTCCTGCCAAAGACAAACATATTATTTAGTTAAACAGAGGCCTGAATGAAACCTCCACATGATAAAACTGTCTTCCTATGAGGTTTAATCTAGACTAGACCCCCCCCCCCCCCTACATTCCTCAATAACACAAGGTCAGTTTTCACAACATTACACCATTAAACGTAAACTTGGTGAGATTTAAAAAATAAAAAAAATGATGTAGAGCTCCAAATCTAATCTTGTTCTCATGGGTGTCATGTTTTGGTCGAAAAATGTACTAAATGGTCATAAAATGTACATTTCGACCTCCAAGTTGAACCACAAAGATGGTTGGAGGTCCACACATCAGAGAATGTTGAACTTGAATGGAAATGTCAGCTGTTTTAAATTATACTGTCAATCCTCCATAAGAAACCTGTTGGAAATCATAAAAATTAAACAGAATAGAGAGGACCACTCAAGTTGACATTCAACGGTTGGACGGACCGCCGGCCATCTTTGTGGAAGTAATTAAAAGTTAAAATGTAAATTTCATTACAATTTCAATGATGTTGTCACGACTTCCACCGAAGGTAACTCCTCTCCCTGTTCGGGCGGCGCTCTGCGGTCGGCGTCACCGGTTTACTAGCCGCCACCGATCCCTTTTTCCTTTTCTGTTTGTTTTGTCTGTGATCCTTTTCACACCTGGTTTCATTTGCGTTTATTTCTGTGTGTATATAGGGCACCTGTTGCCTGCCTTCGTGCGGGATTAAGCTTGTGTGTATTTGCGCTCGATTATATGTGATGTTTGTTGTTTCCACTATGACGCACGTGTATGTAAAGTGTCGGAACTGTGTTTGTTGCTCCGTGCTCGAGTTTCTGAATATCGAGAGCGTAGTTTTTTGGATTTTCGTCTGTGCCATTTTTGTATTGGTGGACTATAGGATTAAACTTCTCAGATATCCCTGCGCTCCTGCGCCTGACTCCTACACCTCTCACCGAGACGCACCTTATCACAGATGTACTGCAGTGGTCTGAAGCAGAGGTGCAAAGTACTTAAGTAAAAATACTTTAAAGTACTACCTAAGTACTTTTCCTTGACATCCAAAAGTACTCGTTACATTTTGAATGCTTAGCAGGACAGCAAAATGGTCCAATTTACACACTTATCAAGAGAACATCCCTGATCATCCTTACTGCATCTGATCTGACAAATACATTGTTTGTAAATGACGCCTGAGTGTTGGAGTGCCCCTGGCTATCCGTAAAATAACAAAACAAGAACATGGTGCGGTCAGGTATGCTTAATATAAGGAATGTGAAATTATTAATACTTTTACTTTTTATACTTAAAATTATATTTTAGGAATTACATTTGATACTTAAGTATATTTAAAACCAAATACTTTTAGACTTTTACTCGAGTAGTATTTTACTGGGTGACTTTTACTTGAGTCATTTTCTATTAAGGTATCTTTACTTTTGAGTCATTTTCTATGAAGGAATCTTTACTTTTACTCCAGTTTGACAGTTGGGTACTTTTTCCACCACTGGTCTGAAGGGTCCATTCTATGAATTCTATGTGTATAATTGAAATGACACCCACCCTGTATTCAACCGATGGCAGGCAAGACTCAAAAACCTCAGATGATGTAAAGTAGGGTCTAAACTACAACCGATGGCAGGCAAGACTCAAAAACCTCAGATGATGTAAAGTAGGGTCTAAACTACAACCGATGGCAGGCGAGACCCCAAAACCTCAGATGATGTAAAGTAGGGTCTAAACTACAACCGATGGCAGGCGAGACCCCAAAACCTCAGATGATGTAAAGTAGGGTCTAAACTACAACCGATGGCAGGCTGGACTCAAAAACCTCAGATGATGTAAAGTAGGGTCTAAACTACAACCGATGGCAGGCAAGACTCAAAAACCTCAGATGATGTAAAGTAGGGTCTAAACTACAACCGATGGCAGGCAAGACTCAAAAACCTCAGATGATGTAAAGTAGGGTCTAAACTACAACCGATGGCAGGCAAGACTCAAAAACCTCAGATGATGTAAAGTAGGGTCTAAACTACAACCGATGGCAGGCGAGACTCAAAAACCTCAGATGATGTAAAGTAGGGTCTAAACTACAACCGATGGCAGGCGAGACTCAAAAACCTCAGATGATGTAAAGTAGGGTCTAAACTACAACCGATGGCAGGCAAGACCCAAAAACCTCAGATGATGTAAAGTAGGGTCTAAACTACAACATGGCAGGCGAGACCCAAAACCTCAGATGATGTAAAGTAGGGTCTAAACTACAACCGATGGCAGGCGAGACCCCAAAACCTCAGATGATGTAAAGTAGGGTCTAAACTACAACCGATGGCAGGCGAGACCCCAAAACCTCAGATGATGTAAAGTAGGGTCTAAACTACAACCGATGGCAGGCAAGACTCAAAAACCTCAGATGATGTAAAGTAGGGTCTAAACTACAACCGATGGCAGGCGAGACTCCAAAACCTCAGGTGATGTAAAGTAGGGTCTAAACTACAACCGATGGCAGGCAAGACCCCAAAACCTCAGATGATGTAAAGTAGGGTGTAAACTACAACCGATGGCAGGCGAGACTCAAAAACCTCAGATGATGTAAAGTAGGGTCTAAACTACAACCGATGGCAGGCGAGACTCAAAAACCTCAGATGATGTAAAGTAGGGTCTAAACTACAACCGATGGCAGGCGAGACCCCAAAACCTCAGGTGATGTAAAGTAGGGTCTAAACTACAACCGATGGCAGGCGAGACCCCAAAACCTCAGATGATGTAAAGTAGGGTCTAAACTACAACCGATGGCAGGCGAGACTCAAAAACCTCAGATGATGTAAAGTAGGGTCTAAACTACAACCGATGGCAGGCGAGACCCCAAAACCTCAGATGATGTAAAGTAGGGTCTAAACTACAACCGATGGCAGGCGAGACTCAAAAACCTCAGGTGATGTAAAGTAGGGTCTAAACTACAACCGATGGCAGGCGAGACTCAAAAACCTCAGGTGATGTAAAGTAGGGTCTAAACTACAACCGATGGCAGGCGAGACCCCAAAACCTCAGGTGATGTAAAGTAGGGTCTAAACTACAACCGATGGCAGGCGAGACCCCAAAACCTCAGGTGATGTAAAGTAGGGTCTAAACTACAACCGATGGCAGGCGAGACCCCAAAACCTCAGATGATGTAAAGTAGGGTCTAAACTACAACCGATGGCAGGCGAGACCCCAAAACCTCAGATGATGTAAAGTAGGGTCTAAACTACAACCGATGGCAGGCGAGACTCAAAAACCTCAGGTGATGTAAAGTAGGGTCTAAACTACAACCGATGGCAGGCGAGACTCAAAAACCTCAGGTGATGTAAAGTAGGGTCTAAACTACAACCGATGGCAGGCGAGACCCCAAAACCTCAGGTGATGTAAAGTAGGGTCTAAACTACAACCGATGGCAGGCGAGACCCCAAAACCTCAGGTGATGTAAAGTAGGGTCTAAACTACAACCGATGGCAGGCGAGACCCAAAAACCTCAGATGATGTAAAGTAGGGTCTAAACTTCAACCGATGGCAGGCGAGACCCCAAAACCTCAGATGATGTAAAGTAGGGTCTAAACTACAACCGATGGCAGGCGAGACTCAAAAACCTCAGATGATGTAAAGTAGGGTCTAAACTACAACCGATGGCAGGCGAGACCCCAAAACCTCAGATGATGTAAAGTAGGGTCTAAACTACAACCGATGGCAGGCGAGACCCCAAAACCTCAGGTGATGTAAAGTAGGGTCTAAACTACAACCGATGGCAGGCGAGACCCAAAAACCTCAGATGATGTAAAGTAGGGTCTAAACTTCAACCGATGGCAGGCGAGACCCAAAAACCTCAGATGATGTAAAGTAGGGTCTAAACTACAACCGATGGCAGGCGAGACCCCAAAACCTCAGATGATGTAAAGTAGGGTCTAAACTACAACCGATGGCAGGCGAGACCCAAAAACCTCAGATGATGTAAAGTAGGGTCTAAACTACAACCGATGGCAGGCGAGACCCAAAAACCTCAGGTGATGTAAAGTAGGGTCTAAACTACAACCGATGGCAGGCGAGACTCAAAAACCTCAGATGATGTAAAGTAGGGTCTAAACTACAACCGATGGCAGGCGAGACTCAAAAACCTCAGGTGATGTAAAGTAGGGTCTAAACTACAACCGATGGCAGGCGAGACTCAAAAACCTCAGATGATGTAAAGTAGGGTCTAAACTACAACCGATGGCAGGCGAGACTCAAAAACCTCAGATGATGTAAAGTAGGGTCTAAACTACAACCGATGGCAGGCGAGACTCAAAAACCTCAGGTGATGTAAAGTAGGGTCTAAACTACAACCGATGGCAGGCGAGACTCAAAAACCTCAGGTGATGTAAAGTAGGGTCTAAACTACAACCGATGGCAGGCGAGACTCAAAAACCTCAGATGATGTAAAGTAGGGTCTAAACTACAACCGATGGCAGGCAAGACTCAAAAACCTCAGATGATGTAAAGTAGGGTCTAAACTACAACCGATGGCAGGCGAGACTCAAAAACCTCAGATGATGTAAAGTAGGGTCTAAACTACAACCGATGGCAGGCGAGACTCAAAAACCTCAGATGATGTAAAGTAGGGTCTAAACTACAACCGATGGCAGGCGAGACTCAAAAACCTCAGATGATGTAAAGTAGGGTCTAAACTACAACCGATGGCAGGCGAGACTCAAAAACCTCAGATGATGTAAAGTAGGGTCTAAACTACAACCGATGGCAGGCGAGACCCCAAAACCTCAGGTGATGTAAAGTAGGGTCTAAACTACAACCGATGGCAGGCGAGACCCCAAAACCTCAGGTGATGTAAAGTAGGGTCTAAACTACAACCGATGGCAGGCGAGACCCAAAAACCTCAGATGATGTAAAGTAGGGTCTAAACTACAACCGATGGCAGGCGAGACCCCAAAACCTCAGATGATGTAAAGTAGGGTCTAAACTACAACCGATGGCAGGCGAGACCCCAAAACCTCAGGTGATGTAAACTAGGGTCTAAACTACAACCGATGGCAGGCGAGACCCAAAAACCTCAGATGATGTAAAGTAGGGTCTAAACTACAACCGATGGCAGGCGAGACTCAAAAACCTCAGATGATGTAAAGTAGGGTCTAAACTACAACCGATGGCAGGCGAGACCCCAAAACCTCAGGTGATGTAAAGTAGGGTCTAAACTACAACCGATGGCAGGCGAGACCCAAAAACCTCAGATGATGTAAAGTAGGGTCTAAACTTCAACCGATGGCAGGCGAGACCCAAAAACCTCAGATGATGTAAAGTAGGGTCTAAACTACAACCGATGGCAGGCGAGACCCCAAAACCTCAGATGATGTAAAGTAGGGTCTAAACTACAACCGATGGCAGGCGAGACCCAAAAACCTCAGATGATGTAAAGTAGGGTCTAAACTACAACCGATGGCAGGCGAGACCCAAAAACCTCAGGTGATGTAAAGTAGGGTCTAAACTACAACCGATGGCAGGCGAGACTCAAAAACCTCAGATGATGTAAAGTAGGGTCTAAACTACAACCGATGGCAGGCGAGACTCAAAAACCTCAGGTGATGTAAAGTAGGGTCTAAACTACAACCGATGGCAGGCGAGACTCAAAAACCTCAGGTGATGTAAAGTAGGGTCTAAACTACAACCGATGGCAGGCGAGACTCAAAAACCTCAGGTGATGTAAAGTAGGGTCTAAACTACAACCGATGGCAGGCGAGACTCAAAAACCTCAGATGATGTAAAGTAGGGTCTAAACTACAACCGATGGCAGGCGAGACTCAAAAACCTCAGATGATGTAAAGTAGGGTCTAAACTACAACCGATGGCAGGCGAGACCCAAAAACCTCAGATGATGTAAAGTAGGGTCTAAACTACAACCGATGGCAGGCGAGACCCCAAAACCTCAGATGATGTAAAGTAGGGTCTAAACTACAACCGATGGCAGGCGAGACCCAAAAACCTCAGATGATGTAAAGTAGGGTCTAAACTACAACCGATGGCAGGCGAGACCCAAAAACCTCAGGTGATGTAAAGTAGGGTCTAAACTACAACCGATGGCAGGCGAGACTCAAAAACCTCAGATGATGTAAAGTAGGGTCTAAACTACAACCGATGGCAGGCGAGACTCAAAAACCTCAGGTGATGTAAAGTAGGGTCTAAACTACAACCGATGGCAGGCGAGACTCAAAAACCTCAGGTGATGTAAAGTAGGGTCTAAACTACAACCGATGGCAGGCGAGACTCAAAAACCTCAGATGATGTAAAGTAGGGTCTAAACTACAACCGATGGCAGGCGAGACTCAAAAACCTCAGATGATGTAAAGTAGGGTCTAAACTACAACCGATGGCAGGCGAGACTCAAAAACCTCAGATGATGTAAAGTAGGGTCTAAACTACAACCGATGGCAGGCGAGACTCAAAAACCTCAGATGATGTAAAGTAGGGTCTAAACTACAACCGATGGCAGGCGAGACTCAAAAACCTCAGATGATGTAAAGTAGGGTCTAAACTACAACCGATGCTAGGCGAGACTCAAAAACCTCAGATGATGTAAAGTAGGGTCTAAACTACAACCGATGGCAGGCGAGACCCCAAAACCTCAGGTGATGTAAAGTAGGGTCTAAACTACAACCGATGGCAGGCGAGACCCCAAAACCTCAGGTGATGTAAAGTAGGGTCTAAACTACAACCGATGGCAGGCGAGACCCAAAAACCTCAGATGATGTAAAGTAGGGTCTAAACTACAACCGATGGCAGGCGAGACCCCAAAACCTCAGATGATGTAAAGTAGGGTCTAAACTACAACCGATGGCAGGCGAGACCCCAAAACCTCAGGTGATGTAAACTAGGGTCTAAACTACAACCGATGGCAGGCGAGACCCAAAAACCTCAGATGATGTAAAGTAGGGTCTAAACTACAACCGATGGCAGGCGAGACTCAAAAACCTCAGATGATGTAAAGTAGGGTCTAAACTACAACCGATGGCAGGCAAGACTCAAAAACCTCAGATGATGTAAAGTAGGGTCTAAACTACAAACGATGGCAGGCGAGACTCAAAAACCTCAGATGATGTAAAGTAGGGTCTAAACTACAACCGATGGCAGGCAAGACTCAAAAACCTCAGATGATGTAAAGTAGGATCTAAACTACAACCGATGGCAGGCAAGACTCAAAAACCTCAGATGATGTAAAGTAGGGTCTAGACTACAACCGATGGCAGGCGAGACTCAAAAACCTCAGATGATGTAAAGTAGGGTCTAAACTACAACCGATGGCAGGCGAGACTCAGAAACCTCAGATGATGTAAAGTAGGGTCTAAACTACAACCGATGGCAGGCGAGACCCAAAAACCTCAGATGATGTAAAGTAGGGTCTAAACTACAACCGATGGCAGACGAGACCCCCAAACCTCAGATGATGTAAAGTAGGGTCTAAACTACAACCGATGGCAGGCGAGACCCCAAAACCTCAGATGATGTAAAGTAGGGTCTAAACTACAACCGATGGCAGGCGAGACCCCAAAACCTCAGATGATGTAAAGTAGGGTCTAAACTACAACCGATGGCAGGCGAGACTCAAAAACCTCAGATGATGTAAAGTAGGGTCTAAACTACAACCGATGGCAGGCGAGACTCAAAAATCTCAGGTGATGTAAAGTAGGGTCTAAACTACAACCGATGGCAGGCGAGACTCAAAAACCTCAGATGATGTAAAGTAGGGTCTAAACTACAACCGATGGCAGGCGAGACCCCAAAACCTCAGATGATGTAAAGTAGGGTCTAAACTACAACCGATGACAGGCGAGACTCAAAAACCTCAGATGATGTAAAGTAGGGTCTAAACTACAACCGATGGCAGGCGAGACTCCAAAACCTCAGATGATGTAAAGTAGGGTCTAAACTACAACCGATGGCAGGCAAGACTCAAAAACCTCAGGTGATGTAAAGTAGGGTCTAAACTACAACCGATGACAGGCAAGACTCAAAAACCTCAGATGATGTAAAGTAGGGTCTAAACTACAACCGATGGCAGGCAAGACTCAAAAACCTCAGGTGATGTAAAGTAGGGTCTAAACTACAACCGATGACAGGCAAGACTCAAAAACCTCAGGTGATGTAAAGTAGGGTCTAAACTACAACCGATGACAGGCAAGACTCAAAAACCTCAGATGATGTAAAGTAGGGTCTAAACTACAACCGATGGCAGGCAAGACTCAAAAACCTCAGATGATGTAAAGTAGGGTCTAAACTACAACCGATGGCAGGCAAGACTCAAAAACCTCAGGTGATGTAAAGTAGGGTCTAAACTACAACCGATGGCAGGCGAGACCCCAAAACCTCAGATGATGTAAAGTAGGGTCTAAACTACAACCGATGGCAGGCAAGACTCAAAAACCTCAGGTGATGTAAAGTAGGGTCTAAACTACAACCGATGGCAGGCGAGACCCCAAAACCTCAGATGATGTAAAGTAGGGTCTAAACTACAACCGATGGCAGGCGAGACTCAAAAACCTCAGATGATGTAAAGTAGGGTCTAAACTACAACCGATGGCAGGCGAGACTCAAAAACCTCAGATGATGTAAAGTAGGGTCTAAACTACAACCGATGGCAGGCGAGACTCAAAAACCTCAGATGATGTAAAGTAGGGTCTAAACTACAACATGGCAGGCGAGACCCAAAACCTCAGATGATGTAAAGTAGGGTCTAAACTACAACCGATGGCAGGCGAGACCCCAAAACCTCAGATGATGTAAAGTAGGGTCTAAACTACAACCGATGACAGGCGAGACTCAAAAACCTCAGATGATGTAAAGTAGGGTCTAAACTACAACCGATGGCAGGCGAGACTCAAAAACCTCAGATGATGTAAAGTAGGGTCTAAACTACAACCGATGGCAGGCGAGACTCAAAAACCTCAGATGATGTAAAGTAGGGTCTAAACTACAACCGATGGCAGGCGAGACTCAAAAACCTCAGATGATGTAAAGTAGGGTCTAAACTACAACCGATGGCAGGCGAGACTCAAAAACCTCAGATGATGTAAAGTAGGGTCTAAACTACAACCGATGGCAGGCGAGACCCAAAACCTCAGGTGATGTAAAGTAGGGTCTAAACTACAACATGACAGGCGAGACTCAAAAACCTCAGATGATGTAAAGTAGGGTCTAAACTACAACATGGCAGGCGAGACCCCAAAACCTCAGGTGATGTAAAGTAGGGTCTAAACTACAACATGGCAGGCGAGACCCAAAACCTCAGATGATGTAAAGTAGGGTCTAAACTACAACATGGCAGGCGAGACCCAAAACCTCAGATGATGTAAAGTAGGGTCTAAACTACAACCGATGGCAGGCAAGACTCAAAAACCTCAGATGATGTAAAGTAGGGTCTAAACTACAACATGGCAGGCGAGACCCAAAACCTCAGATGATGTAAAGTAGGGTATAAACTACAACATGGCAGGCGAGACCCAAAACCTCAGGTGATGTAAAGTAGGGTCTAAACTACAACATGGCAGGCGAGACCCAAAACCTCAGATGATGTAAAGTAGGGTCTAAACTACAACATGGCAGGCGAGACCCAAAACCTCAGATGATGTAAAGTAGGGTCTAAACTACAACATGGCAGGCGAGACCCAAAACCTCAGATGATGTAAAGTAGGGTCTAAACTACAACCGATGGCAGGCGAGACCCCAAAACCTCAGATGATGTAAAGTAGGGTCTAAACTTCAACCGATGGCAGGCGAGACCCAAAAACCTCAGATGATGTAAAGTAGGGTCTAAACTACAACCGATGGCAGGCGAGACCCCAAAACCTCAGATGATGTAAAGTAGGGTCTAAACTACAACCGATGGCAGGCGAGACCCAAAAACCTCAGATGATGTAAAGTAGGGTCTAAACTACAACCGATGGCAGGCGAGACCCAAAAACCTCAGGTGATGTAAAGTAGGGTCTAAACTACAACCGATGGCAGGCGAGACTCAAAAACCTCAGATGATGTAAAGTAGGGTCTAAACTACAACCGATGGCAGGCGAGACTCAAAAACCTCAGGTGATGTAAAGTAGGGTCTAAACTACAACCGATGGCAGGCGAGACTCAAAAACCTCAGATGATGTAAAGTAGGGTCTAAACTACAACCGATGGCAGGCGAGACTCAAAAATCTCAGGTGATGTAAAGTAGGGTCTAAACTACAACCGATGGCAGGCGAGACTCAAAAACCTCAGATGATGTAAAGTAGGGTCTAAACTACAACCGATGGCAGGCGAGACCCCAAAACCTCAGATGATGTAAAGTAGGGTCTAAACTACAACCGATGACAGGCAAGACTCAAAAACCTCAGATGATGTAAAGTAGGGTCTAAACTACAACCGATGACAGGCAAGACTCAAAAACCTCAGGTGATGTAAAGTAGGGTCTAAACTACAACCGATGGCAGGCAAGACTCAAAAACCTCAGATGATGTAAAGTAGGGTCTAAACTACAACCGATGACAGGCGAGACTCAAAAACCTCAGGTGATGTAAAGTAGGGTCTAAACTACAACCGATGGCAGGCGAGACCCCAAAACCTCAGATGATGTAAAGTAGGGTCTAAACTACAACCGATGGCAGGCGAGACTCAAAAACCTCAGATGATGTAAAGTAGGGTCTAAACTACAACCGATGGCAGGCAAGACTCAAAAACCTCAGATGATGTAAAGTAGGGTCTAAACTACAACCGATGGCAGGCGAGACCCCAAAACCTCAGATGATGTAAAGTAGGGTCTAAACTACAACCGATGACAGGCGAGACTCAAAAACCTCAGATGATGTAAAGTAGGGTCTAAACTACAACCGATGGCAGGCGAGACTCCAAAACCTCAGATGATGTAAAGTAGGGTCTAAACTACAACCGATGGCAGGCAAGACTCAAAAACCTCAGGTGATGTAAAGTAGGGTCTAAACTACAACCGATGACAGGTAAGACTCAAAAACCTCAGATGATGTAAAGTAAGGTCTAAACTACAACCGATGGCAGGCAAGACTCAAAAACCTCAGGTGATGTAAAGTAGGGTCTAAACTACAACCGATGACAGGCAAGACTCAAAAACCTCAGGTGATGTAAAGTAGGGTCTAAACTACAACCGATGACAGGCAAGACTCAAAAACCTCAGATGATGTAAAGTAGGGTCTAAACTACAACCGATGGCAGGCAAGACTCAAAAACCTCAGATGATGTAAAGTAGGGTCTAAACTACAACCGATGGCAGGCAAGACTCAAAAACCTCAGATGATGTAAAGTAGGGTCTAAACTACAACCGATGGCAGGCAAGACTCAAAAACCTCAGGTGATGTAAAGTAGGGTCTAAACTACAACCGATGGCAGGCGAGACCCCAAAACCTCAGATGATGTAAAGTAGGGTCTAAACTACAACCGATGGCAGGCGAGACTCAAAAACCTCAGATGATGTAAAGTAGGGTCTAAACTACAACCGATGGCAGGCGAGACTCAAAAACCTCAGATGATGTAAAGTAGGGTCTAAACTACAACCGATGGCAGGCGAGACTCAAAAACCTCAGATGATGTAAAGTAGGGTCTAAACTACAACATGGCAGGCGAGACCCAAAACCTCAGATGATGTAAAGTAGGGTCTAAACTACAACCGATGGCAGGCGAGACCCCAAAACCTCAGATGATGTAAAGTAGGGTCTAAACTACAACCGATGACAGGCGAGACTCAAAAACCTCAGATGATGTAAAGTAGGGTCTAAACTACAACCGATGGCAGGCGAGACTCAAAAACCTCAGATGATGTAAAGTAGGGTCTAAACTACAACCGATGGCAGGCGAGACTCAAAAACCTCAGATGATGTAAAGTAGGGTCTAAACTACAACCGATGGCAGGCGAGACTCAAAAACCTCAGATGATGTAAAGTAGGGTCTAAACTACAACCGATGGCAGGCGAGACTCAAAAACCTCAGATGATGTAAAGTAGGGTCTAAACTACAACATGACAGGCGAGACTCAAAAACCTCAGATGATGTAAAGTAGGGTCTAAACTACAACATGGCAGGCGAGACCCCAAAACCTCAGGTGATGTAAAGTAGGGTCTAAACTACAACATGGCAGGCGAGACCCAAAACCTCAGATGATGTAAAGTAGGGTCTAAACTACAACATGGCAGGCGAGACCCAAAACCTCAGATGATGTAAAGTAGGGTCTAAACTACAACCGATGGCAGGCAAGACTCAAAAACCTCAGATGATGTAAAGTAGGGTCTAAACTACAACATGGCAGGCGAGACCCAAAACCTCAGATGATGTAAAGTAGGGTCTAAACTACAACATGGCAGGCGAGACCCAAAACCTCAGGTGATGTAAAGTAGGGTCTAAACTACAACATGGCAGGCGAGACCCAAAACCTCAGATGATGTAAAGTAGGGTCTAAACTACAACATGGCAGGCGAGACCCAAAACCTCAGATGATGTAAAGTAGGGTCTAAACTACAACATGGCAGGCGAGACCCAAAACCTCAGATGATGTAAAGTAGGGTCTAAACTACAACCGATGGCAGGCGAGACCCCAAAACCTCAGATGATGTAAAGTAGGGTCTAAACTTCAACCGATGGCAGGCGAGACCCAAAAACCTCAGATGATGTAAAGTAGGGTCTAAACTACAACCGATGGCAGGCGAGACCCCAAAACCTCAGATGATGTAAAGTAGGGTCTAAACTACAACCGATGGCAGGCGAGACTCAAAAACCTCAGATGATGTAAAGTAGGGTCTAAACTACAACCGATGGCAGGCGAGACTCAAAAACCTCAGGTGATGTAAAGTAGGGTCTAAACTACAACCGATGGCAGGCGAGACTCAAAAACCTCAGATGATGTAAAGTAGGGTCTAAACTACAACCGATGGCAGGCGAGACTCAAAAATCTCAGGTGATGTAAAGTAGGGTCTAAACTACAACCGATGGCAGGCGAGACTCAAAAACCTCAGATGATGTAAAGTAGGGTCTAAACTACAACCGATGGCAGGCGAGACCCCAAAACCTCAGATGATGTAAAGTAGGGTCTAAACTACAACCGATGACAGGGAAGACTCAAAAACCTCAGATGATGTAAAGTAGGGTCTAAACTACAACCGATGACAGGCAAGACTCAAAAACCTCAGGTGATGTAAAGTAGGGTCTAAACTACAACCGATGGCAGGCAAGACTCAAAAACCTCAGATGATGTAAAGTAGGGTCTAAACTACAACCGATGACAGGCGAGACTCAAAAACCTCAGGTGATGTAAAGTAGGGTCTAAACTACAACCGATGGCAGGCGAGACCCCAAAACCTCAGATGATGTAAAGTAGGGTCTAAACTACAACCGATGGCAGGCGAGACTCAAAAACCTCAGATGATGTAAAGTAGGGTCTAAACTACAACCGATGGCAGGCAAGACTCAAAAACCTCAGATGATGTAAAGTAGGGTCTAAACTACAACCGATGGCAGGCGAGACCCCAAAACCTCAGATGATGTAAAGTAGGGTCTAAACTACAACCGATGACAGGCGAGACTCAAAAACCTCAGATGATGTAAAGTAGGGTCTAAACTACAACCGATGGCAGGCGAGACTCCAAAACCTCAGATGATGTAAAGTAGGGTCTAAACTACAACCGATGGCAGGCAAGACTCAAAAACCTCAGGTGATGTAAAGTAGGGTCTAAACTACAACCGATGACAGGTAAGACTCAAAAACCTCAGATGATGTAAAGTAAGGTCTAAACTACAACCGATGGCAGGCAAGACTCAAAAACCTCAGGTGATGTAAAGTAGGGTCTAAACTACAACCGATGACAGGCAAGACTCAAAAACCTCAGGTGATGTAAAGTAGGGTCTAAACTACAACCGATGACAGGCAAGACTCAAAAACCTCAGATGATGTAAAGTAGGGTCTAAACTACAACCGATGGCAGGCAAGACTCAAAAACCTCAGATGATGTAAAGTAGGGTCTAAACTACAACCGATGGCAGGCAAGACTCAAAAACCTCAGATGATGTAAAGTAGGGTCTAAACTACAACCGATGGCAGGCAAGACTCAAAAACCTCAGGTGATGTAAAGTAGGGTCTAAACTACAACCGATGGCAGGCGAGACCCCAAAACCTCAGATGATGTAAAGTAGGGTCTAAACTACAACCGATGGCAGGCGAGACTCAAAAACCTCAGATGATGTAAAGTAGGGTCTAAACTACAACCGATGGCAGGCGAGACTCAAAAACCTCAGATGATGTAAAGTAGGGTCTAAACTACAACATGGCAGGCGAGACCCAAAACCTCAGATGATGTAAAGTAGGGTCTAAACTACAACCGATGGCAGGCGAGACCCCAAAACCTCAGATGATGTAAAGTAGGGTCTAAACTACAACCGATGACAGGCGAGACTCAAAAACCTCAGATGATGTAAAGTAGGGTCTAAACTACAACCGATGGCAGGCGAGACTCAAAAACCTCAGATGATGTAAAGTAGGGTCTAAACTACAACCGATGGCAGGCGAGACTCAAAAACCTCAGATGATGTAAAGTAGGGTCTAAACTACAACCGATGGCAGGCAAGACTCAAAAACCTCAGATGATGTAAAGTAGGGTCTAAACTACAACCGATGGCAGGCGAGACTCAAAAACCTCAGATGATGTAAAGTAGGGTCTAAACTACAACATGGCAGGCGAGACTCAAAAACCTCAGATGATGTAAAGTAGGGTCTAAACTACAACATGGCAGGCGAGACCCCAAAACCTCAGGTGATGTAAAGTAGGGTCTAAACTACAACATGGCAGGCGAGACCCAAAACCTCAGATGATGTAAAGTAGGGTCTAAACTACAACATGGCAGGCGAGACCCAAAACCTCAGATGATGTAAAGTAGGGTCTAAACTACAACATGGCAGGCGAGACCCAAAAGCTCAGGTGATGTAAAGTAGGGTCTAAACTACAACATGGCAGGCGAGACCCCAAAACCTCAGATGATGTAAAGTAGGGTCTAAACTACAACATGGCAGGCGAGACCCAAAACCTCAGATGATGTAAAGTAGGGTCTAAACTACAACATGGCAGGCGAGACCCAAAACCTCAGATGATGTAAAGTAGGGTCTAAACTACAACATGGCAGGCGAGACCCAAAACCTCAGATGATGTAAAGTAGGGTCTAAACTACAACATGGCAGGCGAGACCCAAAACCTCAGATGATGTAAAGTAGGGTCTAAACTACAACATGGCAGGCAAGACCCAAAACCTCAGATGATGTAAAGTAGGGTCTAAACTACAACATGGCAGGCGAGACCCAAAACCTCAGATGATGTAAAGTAGGGTCTAAACTACAACATGGCAGGCAAGACCCAAAACCTCAGATGATGTAAAGTAGGGTCTAAACTACAACATGGCAGGCAAGACCCAAAAACCTCAGATGATGTAAAGTAGGGTCTAAACTACAACATGGCAGGCGAGACCCCAAAACCTCAGATGATGTAAAGTAGGGTCTAAACTACAACATGGCAGGCGAGACCCAAAAACCTCAGATGATGTAAAGTAGGGTCTAAACTACAACATGGCAGGCGAGACCCAAAAACCTCAGATGATGTAAAGTAGGGTCTAAACTACAACATGGCAGGCGAGACCCAAAACCTCAGATGATGTAAAGTAGGGTCTAAACTACAACATGGCAGGCAAGACCCAAAAACCTCAGATGATGTAAAGTAGGGTCTAAACTACAACATGGCAGGCGAGACCCAAAACCTCAGATGATGTAAAGTAGGGTCTAAACTACAACATGGCAGACGAGACCCAAAACCTCAGATGATGTAAAGTAGGGTCTAAACTACAACATGGCAGGCGAGACCCAAAACCTCAGATGATGTAAAGTAGGGTCTAAACTACAACATGGCAGGCGAGACCCAAAACCTCAGATGATGTAAAGTAGGGTCTAAACTACAACATGGCAGGCGAGACCCCAAAACCTCAGGTGATGTAAAGTAGGGTCTAAACTACAACATGGCAGGCGAGACCCAAAACCTCAGGTGATGTAAAGTAGGGTCTAAACTACAACATGGCAGGCGAGACCCAAAACCTCAGATGATGTAAAGTAGGGTCTAAACTACAACATGGCAGGCGAGACCCAAAACCTCAGGTGATGTAAAGTAGGGTCTAAACTACAACATGGCAGGCGAGACCCAAAACCTCAGATGATGTAAAGTAGGGTCTAAACTACAACCGATGACAGGCGAGACTCAAAAACCTCAGATGATGTAAAGTAGGGTCTAAACTACAACCGATGGCAGGCGAGACTCAAAAACCTCAGATGATGTAAAGTAGGGTCTAAACTACAACCGATGGCAGGCGAGACTCAAAAACCTCAGATGATGTAAAGTAGGGTCTAAACTACAACCGATGGCAGGCAAGACTCAAAAACCTCAGATGATGTAAAGTAGGGTCTAAACTACAACCGATGGCAGGCGAGACTCAAAAACCTCAGATGATGTAAAGTAGGGTCTAAACTACAACATGACAGGCGAGACTCAAAAACCTCAGATGATGTAAAGTAGGGTCTAAACTACAACATGGCAGGTGAGACCCCAAAACCTCAGGTGATGTAAAGTAGGGTCTAAACTACAACATGGCAGGCGAGACCCAAAACCTCAGATGATGTAAAGTAGGGTCTAAACTACAACATGGCAGGCGAGACCCAAAAACCTCAGATGATGTAAAGTAGGGTCTAAACTACAACATGGCAGGCGAGACCCCAAAACCTCAGATGATGTAAAGTAGGGTCTAAACTACAACATGGCAGGCGAGACCCCAAAACCCTCAGGTGATGTAAAGTAGGGTCTAAACTACAACATGGCAGGCGAGACCCCAAAACCCTCAGGTGATGTAAAGTAGGGTCTAAACTACAACATGGCAGGCGAGACCCCAAACCCTCAGATGATGTAAAGTAGGGTCTAAACAACCGATGGCAGGCGAGACCCCAAACCCTCAGATGATGTAAAGGTCTAAACTACAACATGTGCAAACAAGGAGTTTGTTTTTAGATAATTGATGTTAAAAGGTTGTTAAAAAACTGTATAACAACCCTTTTTGTTTTTCAATGATATCAAACTCAACCGTTTGTCTATTCCAGTGATTAAAACATGGATGTCTCATGGTATGGTGGGGAATAGAAAACGGGTCAACTTTGAACATAAAAAAAAAAAAATGTAACCTTTATTTAACTAGGCAAGTCAGAACAAATTCTTATTTTTAATGAAGGCCTACCCGGGGGAACAGTGGGTTAACTGCCTTGTTCAGGCGCAGAACGACAGATTTTCACCTTGTCAGCTCGAGGATTCGATCTTGCAATCTTTTGGTTACTAGTCCAATGCTCTAACCACTAGGCTACCTGCCGCTACCTGCCGCCCCCACATCTCCTGAATGTTTTGCCATTCAGGTCCAAAAAGTCATTTTCTGACCACTTCTTCCGTTGGGCAAACATCTATGGACACACTATGGATACTCTATGGACACAGGGCTAGGCTACATCCTCTATATCTACAACAGGGCTAGGCTACATCCTCTATATCTACAACAGGGCTACATCCTCTATATCTACAACAGGGCTAGGCTACATCCTCTATATCTACAACAGGGCTAGCTACATCCTCTATATCTACAACAGGGCTAGGCTACATCCTCTATATCTACAACAGGGCTACATCCTCTATATCTACAACAGGGCTACATCCTCTATATCTACAACAGGGCTACATCCTCTATATCTACAACAGGGCTACATCCTCTATATCTACAACAGGGCTACATCCTCTATATCTACAACAGGGCTACATCCTCTATATCTACAACAGGGCTACATCCTCTATATCTACAACAGGGCTAGGCTACATCCTCTATATCTACAACAGGGCTAGGCTACATCCTCTATATCTACAACAGGGCTAGGCTACATCCTCTATATCTACAACAGGGCTACATCCTCTATATCTACAACAGGGCTACATCCTCTATATCTACAACAGGGCTAGGCTACATCCTCTATATCTACAACAGGGCTAGGCTACATCCTCTATATCTACAACAGGGCTACATCCTCTATATCTACAACAGGGCTAGGCTACATCCTCTATATCTACAACAGGGCTAGGCTACATCCTCTATATCTACAACAGGGCTAGGCTACATCCTCTATATCTACAACAGGGCTAGGCTACATCCTCTATATCTACAACAGGGCTAGGCTACATCCTCTATATCTACAACAGGGCTAGGCTACATCCTCTATATCTACAACAGGGCTAGGCTACATCCTCTATATCTACAACAGGGCTAGGCTACATCCTCTATATCTACAACAGGGCTAGGCTACATCCTCTATATCTACAACAGGGCTAGGCTACATCCTCTATATCTACAACAGGGCTAGGCTACATCCAGAACGTATTAAACTGAGACCTCAGTAAAAGATGTCAAAAAATACAAGTTTTCCTTTTCAATTCATAAAACGGGTCATATCATTAAAAAGTACCAAGAATCCACGTGAATTGTTTGAAGAGGATGCTATATCGTTACAAATGATATATGTCTAAAAATGAGCTGGATCAAAAAGGCTACTTTTGAGATATTAATATATAAAAATAGATCTCAGAATCTAGACTCTATATATTAGAGCACACTATAAGGAGTATAATGACTCCAAGATAATCTAGACTCTATATGTTAGAGCACACTATAAGGAGTATAATGACTCCAAGATAATCTAGACTCTATATGTTAGAGCACACTATAAGGAGTATAATGACTCCAAGATAATCTAGACTCTATATATTAGAGCACACTATAAGGAGTATAATGACTCCAAGATAATCTAGACTCTATATGTTAGAGCACAATATAAGTGTAACAGTTTAAACTTTACGTCGTGCCCTCGCCCCGACACGGGCGCGAACCAGGGACCCTCTGCACACATCAACAACGGACACCCACGAAGCGTCGTTACCCATCGCTCCACAAAAGCCGCGGCCCTTGCAGAGCAAGGGGCAACCCTGCTTAAAGTCTCAGAGCAAGTGACGTAACTGATTGAAATGCTACTAGCGCGTACCCGCTAACTAGCTAGCCATTTCACATCCGTTACATAAGGAGTATAATGACTCCAAGATAATCTAGACTCTATATATTAGAGCACACTATAAGGAACATAATGACAGCAAGATAATCTAGACTCTATATGTTAGAGCACACTATAAGGAACATAATGACACCAAGATGTTGTCTGTATCATGTAGGGTTCAGAGGTCATGGGGTCTGACAGTATAATGACTAGATGTTGTCTGTATCATGTAGGGTTCAGAGGTCATGGGGTCTGACAGTATAATGACTAGATGTTGTCTGTATCATGTAGGGGTCAGAGGTCATGGGGTCTGACAGTATAATGACTAGATGTTGTCTGTATCATGTAGGGGTCAGAGGTCATGGGGTCTGACAGTATAATGACTAGATGTTGTCTGTATCATGTAGGGTTCAGAGGTCATGGGGTCTGACAGGAGGCATGTATAGGTCTAAAAAGGTCCTAAAATGGCCACTTATCATGGTTTTCTCAAACATGGTTTGTGTTACAAATGTAAAAAAACATATCGAACATACTTCCTCCAATGAGGTTTCTATGAGAGAATTGCCAAAACATTATATTCTGAGATACGAAAAATATTTTCGGGCCACGTTGGCATGGAATCACTCTCCAGTGTAATACAATGTAATTTGAGTCATGATAAGAGCAAGTCCATTCTGTGAGACATTAAAGATGTGATTTTGCGTGTAAATCCATTGTTAAGGTTTTGTTGGTGACCCGCTTTTTGGTGGTATACACATCTTACAGTGTAGTTATCAATTCCTACATTAAATAATAACATATTCAAGCATCAACATTCAGTAGAACGATGCTTTAAAACCACGCATCAGTTCAACAATAGTTTGTGTGGCTGTTTTTAAGACAGTACTTACTGGTCTTAATCAGATCGCCTGTCTCCTCCTCCTGTTCTTGTTCTTCCTTCTTCTCCTCTTTCAATGTGACATCCTCCTCCTCTTTCACTCTGAACGCGTCTTCCTCTTCTTTCACTGAAACGTCTTTCTCTTCTTCTTTCACGGTAACAGCCTCACCCTCTACTTGTTTTTGTATTGTAACAGCCTCCTCTTCCTCCTCCTCTTTCACGAGAACTTCTTTCTCCGTCCAGCAGACGTCCTCTTCTGTAGCAGGAGAGTATCTTAGTGAACTCATGGTCGGGGATGTTAGCTAACTAGCTAGCGTTCGTTAGCCTAGTGATAGGCTAATTTATCAAGCCAGCTACCTAACAACGTATATATGAAATTAAATGGGGAAACTAGCTAGCTATAAGACATACGTATTTTTAAAACACAGGTGCAACAATACAACGACTATTTTGTCTAGAAAGGTGGCTGACCAGGCTAGTTCTAAGCTAACTTAGCAAACCAGCTAGCTGACAAACAACGTAAACATATAATTAAATGGGCCAACAAGTACATACGACAGAAATGTGTTTAATACACAGCGACTAATATACACCAAAACAGTGTAAAGAGCGTGAATGTTGTAGCTGTGTTTGCTAGAAAGCTACCGAGGTGTCTGACTAGCTGTTGTTGTTGAAGAAGCGTCCCGTCCACTAGATTATACGTCACACTGGCAGCGTCGCCTGAACCTGATAGACGCACATCGCCATCTGCTGACTGGAGTGGGAAACGCAGTTGAGGAACCAAACGTTTATTTTTCATTTATTTCATAAAAGTTCAATATTATATAAAGTCGTTCAAAGAGAAGCATGTGTTGATTGATTCGTGTTTAATGAGTGAGAGTTTAAAACAAACTTTACACCCACTACATATTTACATTGAACCATACTTCTGACATGGATCATTTTGACCCCAGAGGCATATCTTTGATCATAGCCCAAATGTGGGTTATTCAATTCCTCCAATTTTTCATGACTTTGTCAATCAACTTGTTCTTATTAAATCTAAATCATGGTTTAGTGTTTCTGTATCAAAATGGACTTTTAACAAATTCAAATCCTTTGGAGTCATTTTGACCCCAGCCAAAAGCACCTTTGATAAATAGGACGTTTATTTAAAATCAAAATCACATTTTATTGGTCACATAGACCTGTTTAGCAGATGTTATTGAGGGTGTAGTGAAATGCTTGTGTTTCTAGCTCCGACAGTGCAGTAATATCTAACAAGTAATATCTAACAATTTCACAACATATACCCAATACACACAAATCTAAGTATTTGAATCTAGGTTTCTCTGTAGACATGATCCATCCCACCAGAGGGTGGAGGGGCACCTGTATCAGTGGTTTTGACCAGATAGACACCTGCAGACACACAGTATAGTGCTTCCCATGTACTCTCCTATGATTGGACATTTCTATACCACGTATCACGTGACTGTGTACAAAACTGCCAATGGTAGAAAAATCTGCCAGCTGTATACAGTGCATTCGTTAAGTATTCAGACCCCTTCACTTTTTCCACATTCAGTTACTTTACAGCCTTATTCTAAAATTGAATATTTTTCCCCACATCAATCTACACACAATACCCCATAATGACATCACAATACCCCATAATGACAAACCAAAAACAGGTTTGTAAACATTTTTGCAAATGTATTTAAGTATTCAGACCCTTTGCTATGAGACTCGAAATTGAGCTCAGATGCATCCTGATTCCATTGATCATCCTTGAGATGTTTCTCCAGCTTGATTGGAGTCTACTTGTGGTAAATTCAATTGATTATACATGACTTGGAGAGACACACACCTGTCTATATAAAGTCCCACAGTTTACAGTGCATGTGTCGTGGTAATTTCCTGTATTACTCAATAAAGAGAGAGAGAGAGAGCCAACCACACACAAGTCAGAGTTAAATTATATATTCCATCTTTTATATATATACACAAGCTTCACCAAAGCCATGTTTTTGACTCTCAGATCAATTCAGTGTCTATAAATGAATTTTCTGAGAGTGCTTACAAAACAATTCTTAGTTTCATTTATAGCCAAGATACACCCCTCTCAACTTACAAAGAATCCTTTACCCGAAAGAGGAGTATCCTATCGCTAGACAGCATCAGCTATAAATCATCATTCAGTTTGATCTCCCAAGACAAGGTTTAAATCTCATGCTTGATACTTCACTGTCTACCAAAACATTACCTCATCCAATGGCATATATCAATTGTCATTTCTAGATATTCCCAAACCTGGACAAACTCAAAATCAGACAGTGAGCCTCTTAGGTCAAATACTAGGTCAAGATAAGGGCAACCTCAGAGGGGAAATACAATGGTTCCAAACACTGCCAAACTCCTTCCCCCTATGAGAAAAGTAGGGAGTGACTGGCGTACAGACATTGTATGAGATAACTAACTGGTTCCCCAATGAATAACTCCATCCCGTCACATGGTTTAGGAATAGTTACAGACATGTTCCCATAAGAAAACAACGTTCCTATAAGAAAACAACTGTCCTCCTCCCCTTCTGATATTCTACTTAGCACCACATGGTTTAACATATACATTGACTTATGAAGACAAACCTGACCTCTCCCCTCTCTGGTACCAAGTTACCAATCCCTAGCTCAGAAGATTCTAATGACAAGTATCTCACAAGCAAAAACCAAGCCATGAGGTCAAAGGAATTGTCCGTAGAGCTCTGAGACAAGAATGTGTTGAGGTACAGATCTGGAGAAAAGGTACCAAAAAATGTATGCAGCATTGAAGGTCCCCAAGAACACAGTGTCCGCCCTCATTCTTAAATGGAATAAGTTAGGAACCACCATTACTCTTCCTAGAGCTGGCCGCCCGGCCAAACGGAGAAATCGGGGGAGAAGGGCCTTGGTCAAGGAGGTGACCAAAAACTCGATGGTCACTCTGACAGAGCTCCAGAGTTCCTCTGTGGAGATGGGAGAACCTTCCAGAAGGACAATCATCTCTGCAGCACTCCAACAAATCTGGCCTTTATGGTAGAGACCAGACGGAAGATACTCCTCAGTAAAAGGCACATGACAGCCCGCTTGGAGTTTGCCAAAAGGCACCTAAAGGACTCTAACCATGAGAAACAAGATTCTCTGGTCTGATTAAACCAACTCTTTGGCCTGAATGTCATGTGTCATGTCTGGAGAAAATCGGTACCATCCCGGTGAAGCGGCGGTCATGGCAACATCATGCTGTGGAGATGTTTTTCAGCAGCAGTGCAAATTGTCCACTGGTTTTGGTGTAATTTCTCACCCATTTTGTCAGTAGGAGAGTTAATTTCCCCTCAGGCACACACATTAGTTGATTGTTATTATGAAGGTCATTTGTATAGAATGTACTTTTCCCCACTCATTCACCCCATCTCTTTACATTGCTTATTTATATGTGGTGACCTGACTGCATCCAGACTGTCAAAGGCCCATCCTGGTAGACCTGAAACTAATGCAGCTTGGAGTGATCAGATAACAAAAGTCACATTTAGGTGACAGGTGTAACTGAGTCCATAGATGCTCCATATCCATTACTTTGAGTGTTTCATATAATATGACTAAATGTGTTTCTTTCTGTGTTGCAGGGGCAGTCAATAAATGGAACGGCAAGGCCACAGAACATGACATAAGCAGAGCTGTGGGAGACCACCTCAAGCCCCTGGTAGAGCCGGGGGTGGTGTTAACCACTCCACCATGCCTTCAGCAGGCTGGAAAAGTGGGATTGATACTGTTTTTCATACTAAAATGGAGGGTTTGTTGATTGATCAGTCATTGGGTTCATTTGTTGAAATCAAATCAAGCTTTATTTATACAGCACATTTCAGACATGGATGCAACACAATGGCTTCACAGGAGAAAACAATGAAAATAAACAGAAATACCATCCTCCATTGATTAAAACACTAATTGGATGCAATATCCAACCCAAAATATAAGCCTGTTTTTTAGGAGGGGTTCTCAAAGACACTATGGGGGTGTCACTGAAAGTTGACTAGTAACAACAACTGGGACCTAAAAGACACCCACCATGAGACCCACTAAATCTAACCAAGAAGAGGGAAACAAAATTAAAACCCACACCAAACTTAAAGACAGGAAGCAAACCAAAAAGGTGGAGCAACTAAAGGTGTTGATTCTCCACATCTATCAAGACAAGTGGAGCACTGGGCCAGACACTCTTAAATAGAACCTGGACCAGCTCAGGTGAAACACCTTCCCACTAACGAGATGGACAAGCCAGCACAGGTGTAACACATACTGACTAACGAGATAGCACGTAGGGCGCATTGATTGGTGCTAACGAGCTAGACGTGCTGACGAGCTATACGTGCTAAAGTCCAACCTCAAAACATAAATGAAAAAAATATAATTACTTTCTATAGAATCCTAAAACTCACCAGCTTCTAGAACTCTCGTCCTCCTAAAACTCTCATCGCCTTGGACAAAACTCAAATCAAATTGTATTAGTCATGTCTGATTTCAAGAGCTCCTGCAATATCCCGAGCTTCTCTCTCTTTTCAGGGTTCACTCGATAGGCATGTTGTTGGATCGGGCCCAGTCCCCAATGTCATGCTCTAGTACATGTGGGTTGGTACATCTGAGAATGATCCCTGATATTCTAAAAGCAGGATAACAATTTCAATATAATAGTACCCAAAAATTGTCAGCTGGTTGCATAAATAACTATGACTAAATGTTACATGAATTGTAAATATCAAAAGCAAATGCATACCCCTTTGTTAATATGTATTGGCAATACTTCACTTAAGGGTGATGATGATGTTCATAAAACTGATTATAGACCAATTTATTATACTGCATCCATGTGTTTAGGCTGCAAGTACGTTAAAATTAATTTGTTTTCAAATAATTTAAAAAACGACCCGAAAATACATCTTTTTAACTTTCACTTTCAACTACAACTGAACATATATTGGACGTCGGGGATAGTCTTCTTTTCAATTACATTTTACTAAGTGGGAATAGCGCAATGTCAAAACACAGTTTTAACGTGTCCAAATCAATAACCAATATGCAGAAACAGTTTGGGATATATTGAAAACCTAAACATTTTGAAGTGTTGCATTTTGATTCAAGTGGGTCACCAAAGTGGTAAGTGTAACACAACTCTATTTTTGTTAGTCACATTTTGTTAAATCTCATAAATAGTACTCTTTCAATTCAGAGCCTGGATTTCCCCCTGAGGCTAATATCCATATCATGCTGCAATCAATTGAACAGGGCAAACGATAAGGTCATCATTAAAATACTCCTCAGATAAAATACTCCTTAGAAGGATAAGGATAAGGATAAGGATAAGGTAGAACATCATTAAAATATTCCTTCTACAATGTTAAAACATTCTACATTGTGACATCGTTACTAAAATACTTCCACAATATTAAAAAAATGATTTCATTGATATCATGAAACAACATGTATTTTCTGATGTTGAATCCGAGATCTTTTATCAGATTATCTCTGGTCACAGCTATATCTTCCCACATTTATTACTGCTATAAGGTTTCTGTCCTGTGTGTGTTCTCTGGTGTGAAGTCAGAGAGCTGGATGTAGTAAATCTCTTCCCACATTGATCACAGCTATAAGATTTCTCTCCTGTGTGTGTTCTCTGGTGTTTAGTCAGAGAGCTAGATGTAGTAAATCTCTTCCCACATTGATCACAGCTATAAGGTTTCTCTCCTGTGTGTGTTCTCTGGTGTGAAGTCAGAGAGCTAGATCTAGTAAATCTCTTCCTACATAGACCACAGCTAAAATATTTCTCTCCTGTGTGTGTCCGCTGGTGTACTATCAGGCTTTGTAGGTGAGTAAAACTCTTTCCACATTGATTACAGGTATAAGGTTTCTCTCCTGTGTGTATTCTCTGGTGTGAAGTCAGAGAGCTAGATGTAGTAACTCTCTTCCCACATTGATCACAGCTATACGATTTCTCTCCTGTGTGTGTTCTCTTGTGTCGAATCAGATGGCTAGATCCAGTAAAACTCTTCCCACATTGATCACAGCTATAAGATTTCTCTCCTGTGTGTATTCTCTGGTGTGAAGTCAGAGAGCTAGATGTAGTAAATCTCTTCCCACATTGATCACAGATATAAGGTTTCTCTCCTGTGTGTATTCTCTGGTGTGAAGTAAGAGAGCTAGATGTAGTAAATCTCTTCCCACATTGACCACAGCTAAAAGGTTTCTCTCCTGTGGGTGTCCACTGGTGTACTATCAGGCTGTTTAGCTGAGTAAAACTCTCTCCACATTGATTACAGCTATACAATTTCTCTCCTGTGTGTGTTCTCTGGTGTGAAGTCAGAGAACTAGATGTAGTAAATCTCTTCCCACATTGATCACAGGTATAAGGTTTCTCTCCTGTGTGTGTTCTCTGGTGTTTAGTCAGAGAGCTAGATGTAGTAAATCTCTTCCCACATAGATCACAGCTAAAAGGTTTCTCTCCTGTGTGTATTCTCTGGTGTGAAGTAAGAGCGCTAGATGTAGTAAATCTCTTCCCACATAGATCACAGCTAAAAGGTTTCTCTCCTGTGTGTGTCCGCTGGTGTACTATCAGGCTGTTTAGCTGAGTAAAACTCTTCCCACATTGATTACAGCAATAAGATTTCTCTCCTGTGTGTATCCTCTGGTGTAATGTCAGCTGGCCAGATGTAGTACATCTCTTTCCACATTGATCACAGCTGTAAGGTTTCTCTCCTGTGTGTGTTCTCTGGTGTAATGTCAGCTGGCCAGATGTAGTACATCTCTTTCCACATTGATCACAGCTGTAAGGTTTCTCTCCTGTGTGTATTCTCTGGTGTAATGTCAGCTGGTCAGATCTACCAAAACTCTTCCCACATTGACCACAGCTATAAGGTTTCTCTCCTGTGTGTGTTCTCTTGTGTGATGTCAGCTGGCCAGATCTACCAAAACTCTTCCCACATTGATCACAGCTGTAAGGTTTCTCTCCTGTGTGTGTTCTCTGGTGTAATGTCAGCTGGATAGATGTAGTAAAACTCTTCCCACATTGACCACAGCTATAAGGTTTCTCTCCTGTGTGTGTTCTCTGATGAATTTTAATGCCTGAGGAGGTGAATCTCTTCCCACAGTCAGAGCAGCAGTGAGTTATCTTCCCTGTGGATCTCTGCTGGTGTTTCTTGTGGAGTTCTGATCTGGAGAGACTCTTCTCTGCCTCGTCAGCATCATAAGGTTGTTGAGGCTCCCCAGAGGATCCACGATAGTTCCGTCTCTCTCCTGTGTGAACAACAAAGTCAGATGATTAAAGGCCCACAACAGCGGTAATCCACTGTAAAAGGTGATGCCAACAGAGTAGCCATGATGTTGTACAACAATTGATGTCTGTAATGAATGTTACAATTATTTAACAATAATCTTAAAATGAGCAAGAATAGTCATAGTTTGTCTTGTTTTCACATTAGTAGTAAAATCAATGATTGTAGGCTAGAAATAAGTTATTCAAGTTGTTGAAACTCTAAGCAGTGTGCCAGACGACTTTTGGTCTCCAATATAGGCCCCTTTCTGTGTTTAATAAAATTTCGGCACGAGGGCGATGCAACACAACTTGATTGCAGAAACACCTCCCTGCTAATGAGGAAACCGCTAGTTATGGATGTAGTATATCTGGTAATGAGGAAACCACTAGTTATGGATGTAGTATATCTGGTAATGAGGAAACCACTAGTTATGGATGTAGTATATCTGGTAATGAGGAAACCACTAGTTATGGATGTAGTATATCTGCTAATGAGGAAACCACTAGCTATGGATGTAGTATATCTGGTAATGAGGAAACCGCTAGTTATGGGTGTAGTATATCTGGTAATGAGGAAACCGCTAGTTATGGATGTAGTGTATCTGGTAATAAGGAAACCACTAGTTATGGATGTGGTATATCTGGTAATGAGGAAACCACTAGTTATGGATGTAGTATATCTGGTAATGAGGAAACCACTAGTTATGGATGTACTATATCTGGTAATGAGGAAATCACTAGTTATGGATGTAGTATATCTGGTAATGAGGAAACCACTAGTTATGGATGTAGTATATCTGCTAATGAGGAAACCACTAGCTATGGATGTAGTATATCTGGTAATGAGGAAACCGCTAGTTATGGGTGTAGTATATCTGGTAATGAGGAAACCGCTAGTTATGGATGTAGTGTATCTGGTAATAAGGAAACCACTAGTTATGGATGTGGTATATCTGGTAATGAGGAAACCACTAGTTATGGATGTAGTATATCTGGTAATGAGGAAACCACTAGTTATGGATGTACTATATCTGGTAATGAGGAAATCACTAGTTATGGATGTAGTATATCTGGTAATGAGGAAACCACTAGTTATGGATGTAGTGTATATGGTAATGAGGAAACCACTAGTTATAGATGTAGTATATCTGGTAATGAGGAAACCACTAGTTATGGATGTAGTATATCTTCTAATGAGGAAACCACTAGTTATGGATGTAGTATATCTGGTAATGAGGAAACCACTAGTTATGGATGTAGTATATCTGGTAATGAGGAAACCACTAGTTATGGATGTGGTATATCTGGTAATGAGGAAACCACTAGTTATGGATGTAGTATATCTGGTAATGAGGAAACCACTAGTTATGGATGTAGTATATCTGGTAATGAGGAAACCACTAGTTATGGACGTAGTATATCTGGTAATGAGGAAACCACTAGTTATGGATGTAATATATCTGGTAATGAGGAAACCACTAGTTATGGATGTAGTATATCTGGTAATGAGGAAACCACTAGTTATGGATGTAGTATATCTGGTAATGAGGAAACCACTAGTTATGGATGTAGTATATCTGGTAATGAGGAAACCACTAGTTATGGATGTAGTATATCTGGTAATGAGGAAACCACTAGTTATGGATGTAGTATATCTGGTAATGAGGAAACCGCTAGTTATGGATGTAGTATATCTGGTAATGAGGAAACCACTAGTTATGGATGTAGTGTATCTGGTAATGAGGAAACCGATAGTAATGGATGTAGTATATCTGGTAATGAGGAAACCACTAGTTATGGATGTAGTATATCTGGTAATGAGGAAACCACTAGTTATGGATGTACTATATCTGGTAATGAGGAAATCACTAGTTATGGATGTAGTATATCTGGTAATGAGGAAACCACTAGTTATGGATGTAGTATATCTGGTAATGAGGAAACCACTAGTTATGGATGTAGTATATCTGCCTGGAGCAAAAATGGCGAACAAAGATTTTAGTTTTTCACAATGTCATTTACAGGTGCTTATTAGTGCATTTCACACTACTTTGGATTATAATTGTAAGGCATATTTGAATGTCCTGTTTAATATAATGTTTGAATGAACTACAGTTTCATGAACTACAATTTAGCAAATTAACACTGGAGTGATAGATGATGTGCAAGTAGAAATACTGGTGTGCAAAAGAGCAAAAAAAGTAAATAAAAATATGGGGATGAGGTAGGCAGTTGGATGGGCTATTTACAGATGGGCTGTGTACAGCTGCAGCGATCGGTAAGCTGCTCAGATAGCTGATGCTTAAAGTTAGTGAGGGAGATATAAGTCTCCAACTTCAGCGATTTTTGCAATTCGTTCCAGTCATTGGCAGCAGAGAACTGGAAGGAAAAGGCAGCCAAAGGAGGTGTTGGCTTTGGGGATGACCAGTGAGATATACCTGCTGGAGCGCGTGCTACGGGTGGGTGTTGCTATGGTGACCAGTGAGCTGAGTGAAGGCGGCCTAGCAAAGACTTATAGATGACCTGGAGCCAGTGGGTTTGGCGATGAATATGTAGCGAGGGCCAGCCGACTAGAGCATACAGGTCTCAGTGGTGGGTGGTATATGGGGCTTTGGTGACAAAACGGATGGCACTGTGATTTACTGGATGCAGTCTAAGGTAGTTTTACTTGCGTTTAAGAGCAGTTGGAGGCCACAGAAGGAGTGTTATATGGCATTGAAGCTCGTTTGGAGGTTTGTTAACACAGTGTCCAAAGAAGGGTCAGATGTATACGGAATAGCCCGAGAATTGAACCCTGTGGCACCCCCATAGAGACTGCCAAAGGTCCGGACAACAGGCCCTCCGATTTGACACACTGAATTCTATCAGAGAAGTAGTTGGTGAACCAGGTGAGGCAGTCATTTGAGAAACCAACCATTAATCAGGTCTTAGTGGTGGGTGGTATATGGGGCTTTGGTGCATCCAGTTTGCTGAGTAGAGTGTTGGAGGCTATTTTAAAAATAACATCGCTAAAGTCAAGGATCGGTAGGATAGTCAGTTTTATGAGGGTATGTTTGACAGCGTGAGTGAAGGAGGTTTTGACGCGAAATAGGAAGTCGATTCTAGATTTAATTTGGGATTGGAAATGCTTAATATAAGTCTGGAAGGAGAGTTTACAGTCTATCCAGACACCTGGGTATTTGTAGTTGTCCACATATTCTAAGTCAGAACCGTCCAGAGTAGAGGTCGACCGATTATTGTTTATTATTATTGTCCGGTTTCCTTTGAGCCTGTGGATTACTGAACAAAACTGAGGTTTTTGGATATAAAGAGAGACTTTATCGAACAAAACTAACATTTATTTAGTAAATGGGAGTTTTGTGAGTGCAACAATATGAAGATCATCAAAGGTAAGTAATTAATTTTATTGCTATTTCTGACTTGTGTAACTCTACTTGGCTGGTAACTGTTTGTAATGATTCGTCTGCTGGGCGCTGTTCTCAGATAATCGCACGGTATGCTTTCGCCGTAAAGCCTATTTGAAATCTGACACCGTGGTTGGATGAACAAATGTATAACACTGTGTGTTTTATGAATTTTTATAAGCTGAGCTAAAAAGGTAAATGACTAAATAGCTAGTAGCTAATTAGCTGGTTAGCTTCTGACGGCTAGGTTCTGATGGAGGTTCTAGCTATAAGGTCTAAAAAATAGCAGATCAGTATCACATTGGGTGAGGCGGGTTGCCTGAAGGTATATTTAATTTAAACATGGAAAAAGATTGAAATATATTGCAATATATACAACAACAACAAAAACATAATATTTACAACAAACATGTCTTAACCTGTTGAGGCTGGGGGCGCTGTTGTCACTATTTATGCTAATCGTGTAATTTTTGAAACGGCTTCCCACAAAATTCTTGATCGTACAATATGCATATTATTATTATTATTGGATAGAAAACTGTCTATAGTTTCTATAGGAGTTGAAATTTTGTCTCTAAGTGGAACAGAACCCATTCTACAGCAATTTCGCTGACATGGAGTCAGATTTCAGAAATGTTGGCCCCTGATCTGGAGTCAGTTAAAAGGGCACTGTTATTGCTATGAGTATACGGACACTGCTTACCTCTTCCCCTGGATGCCTTTACGTGATGACGATTTGAATGGGGTCGATTGCGCGTTCACAGGCACTATAAATTAAAAAACCCTGTAGCTAGCAAGTCTTTTCTTGGTGAGTCATGCGCGTGGAGGACACCGACCCGCACCTGTTCCAAGCATTAGTGTTGGGAGTAATCTTTCTCCGGTCATGTTAAGACTCGTTATAGGAGTTAAAAACATCATAAGGTAGTTAATTTAAAGCGTTTTATAGCAATTTATATCCGTTTAGTGCGATTTTGGGACATTTATTTCTGAAACGCTGTGAATAGCTGGGCACGCTTCCAGTTCATCCCGAACGCAGTTGGCATTTCCACATGGCAAGAGGACAGCTTTCCACCAAAAGACGATTAGACCCAAGAAAGGATCCTTTGCCCAAGATACTGATGGAAGAACAGCTCAAAGTAGGAACAATTTATTATGATAAATCGTGTTTCTGTCGAAAAATGTTAGTGGCTTAGGACGCCATGTTTTTTGACGTAGCTTCGCTTGGCGCAAACTGTATTGAAAAGTAAGGATAATTTAAAAAATGTAATTCCGCGATTGTATTAAGAATTAAATTGTCTATCAATCCCTGTCCACCCTATATTTTTTAGTCACGTTTATGAGTATTTATGTATAAGAGTAGATCACTGTCTAATATGGCGCACGGACATTTTCTCACCAGCTGGGCTACATTTCACATTGTCTAACCATGATTTTGGTGGCTAAATATGCACATTTACGAACAAACTGTATATGCATGTTGTAATGTGATGTTACAGGGGTGTCATCTGAAGAATTCTGAGAAGGTTAGTGAAAAAATTTATATATTTTGGCGATGTTGACGTTATCGCTCACTTTGGCTAGAATCAATGCTGGGCTGCTATGTGCTATGTGCTATGCTAATATAACGATTTATTGTGTTTTCGCTGTAAGACACTTAGAAAATCTGAAATATTGTCTCTATTCACAGGATCTGTGTCTTTCGATTAGTGTATGCTGTGTATTTTTACGAAATGTTTGATGATTAGTAAGTAGGTAAACACGTTGCTCTATGTAGTTATTCTAGTCCATTTGTGACGGTGGGTGCAATTGTAACCTATGCCATCTACCTGAAATATGCACATTTTTCTAACAAAACCTATCCCATACCATAAATATGTTATCAGACTGTCATCTGATGAGTTTTTTTCTTGGTTAGGGGCTATAAATATCTTAGTTTAGGCGAATTGGTGATAGCTACTGGTGTTGGTGGACAAATAAAAGATGGTGGATTATGCTAATGTGTTTTTAGGTAATAGATGTACATCTTTACATATTGTGTCTTCCCTGTAAAACATTTTAAAAATCGGACATGTTGGCTGGATTCACAAGATCTGTGTCTTTCATTAGCTGTATTGGACTTTAATGTGTGAAAGTTAAATATTTTAAAAATATATATTTTTTTAATTTCGCGGCTCTGCCTTTTCAGTGGGGGTGGGGGGGGAGTGCCGCTAGCGGCACCCTCATCCTAGACAGGTTAATGCTACGCCATCTTGGATTACAAGTTCATCATATGACAAGCGTAATGTTATGACTATAACTACTGTTCCCTGAAGGAGGGAAACTAGGTACAACATACTATTAAATCCACGCCTCACTGGAAGCACCACCGTCCACAGGTGATGAGAGTGAGGCTTGGATTTATTCCTTAAAATGTAATGCCGCTCTTCACCAACCCAGGAAAGGGCATTTTATTGCATGACATAAGTATTTGATCACCTACCAACCAGTAAGAATTCCAGCTCTCACAGACCTGTTAGTTTTTCTTTAAGAAGCCCTCCTGTTCTCCACTCATTACCTGTATTAACTGCACCTGTTTGAACTCGTTACCTGTATAAAAGACACCTGTCTACACACTCAATCAAACAGACCCCAACCTCTCCACAATGGCCAAGACCAGAGATAAAATTGTAGACCTGCACAAGGCTGGGATGGGCTACAGGACAATAGGCAAGCAGTTTGGTGAGAAGGCAACAACTGTTGGCGCAATTATTAGAAAATGGAAGAAGTTCAAGATGACGGTCAATCACCCTTGGTCTGGGGCTCCATGCAAAATCTCACCTCGTGAGGCATCAATGATCATGAGGAAGGTGCTAGTCTACCTGGTCACACATATAGAAGTAGAACTAGTCTAAATAACAAAAAATATAGAAGTAGGACTAGTCTACCTGGTTACATATATAGAAGTAGGACTAGTCTACCTGGTTACACATATAGAAGTAGGACTAGTCTACCTGGTTACACATATAGAAGTAGGACTAGTCTACCTGGTTACACATATGGAAGTAGGACTAGTCTACCTGGTTACACATATAGAAGTAGGACTAGTCTACCTGGTTACACATATAGAAGTAGGACTAGTCTACCTGGTTACACATATAGAAGTAGGACTAGTCTACCTGGTTACACATATAGAAGTAGGACTAGTCTACCTGGTTACACATTAAGAAGTAGGACTGGTCTACCTAGTTACACATTAAGAAGTAGGACTGGTCTACCTGGTTACACATTGAGAAGTAGGACTGGTCTACCTGGTTACACATTAAGAGGTAGGACTGGTCTACCTGGTTACACATATAGAAGTAGGACTAGTCTACCTGGTTACACATATAGAAGTAGAACTAGGCTACCCGACAACACATATAGAAGTAGGACTAGTCTACCTGGTTAAACATATAGAAATAGAACTAGTCTACCTTGTTACACATATAGAAGTAGGACTAGTCTACCTGGTTACACATATTGAAGTAGGACTAGTCTACCTGGTGACACATATAGAAGTAGGACTAGTCTACCCGACAACACATATAGAAGTAGGACTAGTCTACCTGGTTAAACATATAGAAATAGAACTAGTCTACCTTGTTACACATATAGAAGTAGGACTAGTCTACCTGGTTAAACATATAGAAATAGAACTAGTCTACCTGTTACACATATAGAAGTACATCGGCGTGTCATGGCGGAGCTGGGACGGGGACTGGAGGGTCTACATCAATGGCAACCCCTCGGACGGAGGGAAAGGCCTGTCAGTGGGCACCACCATCCCAGGTGTAGTGCTGTCCTCAGCCTGCTCATAGCTATTATCTGAGTGTCATAGTATCATGATGTACTGTATTCATAGTTCCATGCATATGGTGTCATTTCCTACATCCCAAGTGTAGAGCTATTGTTAGCCTGCTCAAAATAAAGTATCAGTTTATTGTCAATCTATATATCATCATAGCACCACAGCTAACCATCACAGGTGTAGTGCTATTTTCAGTAGTGCCTTAGCCTGATCTTGTATCTGCTTATTGTCTACTTATGTCCTAGTAGCCTGCTTATAGTTTCTAAGTTTTGCATATCAAAAAGTAGAATGATGCTATTTTGCAGGTCTTAATGAAATAATAGCAGTGAGGTTAGGTTTTAAGGCACATGTCACAGAACCCGAAGAAACCAAGAGAGGTGGTTAACCTTTGAACCTTGACCTCTACCCTCCAGGTGGAGGGGCGTTGGTGCTGGGCCAGGACCAGGACCAGAGGGGCGAGGGCTTCAACCCCGTGGAGTCCTTCGTAGGGTCCCTCAGCCAGCTCCACATCTGGGACCGGGTTCTCGACCCACAGCAAGTAAATCCCACTGACGCACAAATCCAGCTGTCCTAGCTACTGCTCTACAACCTGAACTATAGACTCACATATTAGAACTGTAGCTAGCATATCACTATCTAAAACATAACGACCAGCTTAGTGTACTAAGTCTGTTTCTGCTTCAGAACAACTTGTTTTTCATTGTCACGCTAACCGTGTTTGACACACAAAATAGTAGACTCAAGCAGAAGAAGACTGTTGTCCAGGCTACATCTCTGGGTGGCAAAAGTTTGAAATGTCTGTGTAACATGTACAAAAAACTTCTGTGGCAGGAAGTGACCTCCATATTTCTCTGGGTCCATAGATCAAAATACTAGCCAACACCTGCCCGGGGAACAACATCAGAGGCAATGTCCTGGCGTGGCCTGACTTCCTCAATGGAGTGGTGGGGAGAGTCAAGACTAACCGCGACTGCATATTCTGTGCTGGTGAGGGACAGATCTAGGATCACCTTACTCTGGCAAAGTCCTGACCTTAACCATCAGGGGGATAAACACATGTCTAGTGGAAACGTTAACCCTCGCCGTTCTCCTCCTCAATTACATTTGTTTGTGTGTCAGACTGCCCCCTGCTAGAAAATGCTGTGCCTCACCTGCGTGCGTCCAGTCCAGCTGTCAGCCCCGGCTCTCAGACGCAGCTGTCCTGTGATCCCGGCTTCTACCTGGTGGGGGAGCCGCTGCTGCAGTGTCAGAACAGGGGAGATTGGAGTCACGCCCTGCCCCGCTGTGAACGTGAGGGACCGTCAGTTAGACATACACAGACCCTAACACTATATTCACGCATACATGCATCCATGTACCTCGACACGCGCCCGCGCATGCGTGCGTACACGCATGCACGCAGGCAAGCCCACACACACATGCACACACACAGACAGGCATTAGGCATTAGAAAGCAGAGTTTGCATTTGAGTCAGCTAAATACATAAGCATGACCTCAGTAATAGAGGATAGCCATCAAATATCTGCCAATTATTTGAATGACTATTTCAATGGCAAAGTGGGCAAACTCAGACATGAAATACCAAACAACAAACGGTGAGCTATCATATTCATGTATAAAATACCTAATAATGAAAGAAAAACATTGTCATTTTGAATTCTATAAAGTTGGTGTAAAAGAGGTGGACAAATCATTGTTGTCCATCAATAATAAGAAACCACCTGGTATTGACAAATTAGATAGAAAGCTACTGAGGATGGTAGCAGACTATATTGCCACTCCTGTTTGTCATATCTTTAATTTAAGCCTCGGCAAAATTGTTTGTCCTCACAGACCTGGAGGGAAGCTAAAGTAATTCCGCTACCCAAGAATGGTAAAGCACCCTTTACTGGTTCTAACAGCCGACCAATCAGCTTGCTGCCTGTTCTTAGCAAACTGTTGGGGGGGAAAATGGGGTTTGACCAGACACAATGCTTTTTCTCTGTGAACAATTTAACACCAGACTTTCAGCACTCTTATAGAGAAGGGCACTTAACATGTACTGCGCTGACACAAATAACTGATGATTGGCTAAAATAAATTGATGATAAGAAGATTGTGGGAGCTGTGTTGTTAGACTGTAGTGCAGCCTTTGATGTTATTGACCATAATCTGTTAGTGGAAAAAATGTATATGTTGTGGCTTTACATCTTCTACCATATCATGGTCTGAGAGATACTGTATCTATCCATAGACCCTAAACAAAGAGTTGCAGTCTGTTTTGGAATGGGTGGCTAGTAATAAACTAGTCCTGAACATCTCTAAAACTAAGAGCATTGTATTTGGCACAAATCATTCCCTAAGTTCGAGACTTCAGCTGAATCTGGTAATGAACGGTGTGTCTGTTGAGCAAGTAGAGGAAATTAATATTCTTGGTGTCACCTTAGACAGTAAATGATCATGGCCAAGGCATATTGATTCAATTATTGTAAAGATGGGGAGAGATCTGTTTGTGATAAGGAGATGCTCAGCATTCTTTACACCATAATCGACCAAACAAGACCTGCAGGCTCTAGTTTGATCTACTCTTGACTACTGCCCGGTGATATAGTAGAGTGTTGCAAAGAAAGACCTAGAAAATCTGCAGCCGGCCCTGTTAGAACAGCACATCTTTCCCTTCAATGCATACAGATGGCTAATGTCAACCGTGTGCATGTCGGTCTCTCTTAGCTCAAAGTAGAAGAGGGATTGACAGCAAAAATAGTCTTTTTTGGGGTGAGAAATATTAACGTGTTTAAAATGTACAGATTGTCTGTGTAATCAACTTACATATCGCTCTGACAGACATACTTACCCCACCAGACATGCCACCAGGGGTCTCTTCACAGTCCCCAGGTCCAGAACAAATTCAAGAAAGCTTACAGTATTATATAGAGCCATGATTGCATTGAACTCCCTTCCATTTCATATAGAGCAAGTGAACAGCAAACCTTGTTTAAAAAATAAATAAATAAAGCAACACCTCACAGAGCAATGCCTCTGACATGTATGTGTAACTGATAGACACACACACACTATTATTCTTTAGTTCTATTGTTTATGTTTTTATTTGTGTTCATTTGTGTGTCTTCCGTTGTACTTGTTTTTATTTGATATACATGTGTCTGTAATGTCTATGTTAATGTTTTAAATGTATGTCAACTGTAAAGTCTTTTTGTCTGTAATGTCTTTTTCGTTATGTGTCGGACCCCAGGAAGACTAGCTGTCGCCACTGGCGTCGGCTAATGGGGATCCTAATAAAAATCATAAAATCATGACCTGTGTACTGTCTATCTATAGGAGTGACACATGGGTTAATACCTACCATCTTCATTATCGTAACCATAGTAGTAACATAGTCATTGAACACATTCACAAAACCTAACCTGTGTATATTTACTTGTTTACCTACATAGGAGTGACATGTGGTCCCCCTCGGCCCCTGGAGCATGGTCTATTCCAGGGTTCCGACTACCACGCAGGCAGCACTGTGGTGTACCAGTGTAACCCTGGCTTTTACCTGCTGGGGGACGCCAAGGTTCTCTGTACCAACAGTGGGAAGTGGGGAGGAAACCCACCAGCCTGCCTGGGTAAGACTGAAACTCAGACACGGGATGAATATACATTATGAACTGTCTCAATTCGTTAGCCTCAATTTGTCGGAGCATGGACTCCACAAGGTGTCGAAAGAGTTCCACAGGGATGCTGACCCATGTTGACTCCAACGCTTCCCACAGTTGTGTCAAGTTGACTGGCTGTCTTTTTGGGTGGTGGACCATTCTTGATACACACGGGAAACTGTTGAGTGTGAAAAACCCAGCAGCGTTGCAGTTCTTGACGAACTCAAACCGGTGCGCATGGCACCTACTACCATACCCCTTTTCATAGGCACTGAAGTATTTTGTCTTGCCCATTCACCCTCCATGTCTCAGTTGTCTCAAGGCTTAAAAATGATTCTTTAACCTGTGTTCGCCCCTTCATCTACACTGATTGAAGTGGATATAACAAGTGACCTCTATAAGGGTTCATAGCTTTCACCTGGATTCACCTGGTCAGTGTACACTACCGTTCAAAAGTTTGGGGTCCCTTAGAAATGTCCTTGTTTTTGAAAGAAAACCATTAAAATAACATCAAATGAATCAGAAATACAGTGTAGTCATTGTTAATGTTGTTACTTACCATTGTAGCTGGAAACAACAGATTTTAATGGAATATCTACATAGGCGTACAGAGGCCTATTATCAGCATCCATCACTCCTGTGTTCCAATGGCATGTTGTGTTAGCTAATTCAGGTTTATCATTTTAAAAGGCTAATTGATCATTAGAAAACCCTTTTGCAATTATGTTAGCACAGCTGAAAACTGTTGTACTGATTAAAGAAGCAATAAAACTGGCCTTCTTTAGACTAGTTGAGTATCTGGAGCATCAGCATTTGTGGGTTCGATTACAGGCTCAAAATGGCTAGAAACAAAGACCTTTCTTCTGAAATTCGTCAGTCTATTCTAGTTCTGAGAAATGAAGCCTATTCCATGTGAGAAATTGCCAAGAAACTGAAGATCTCGTACAACTCTGTGTACTATCCCTTCACAGAACAGTGCAAACTGTCTATAACCAGAATAGAAAGAGGAGTGGGAGGCCCCGGTGCACAACTAAGCAAGAGGACAAGTACATTGGAGTGTCTAGTTTGAGAAACAGACGCCTCACAAGTCCTCAACTGGCAGCTTCATTAAATAGTACCCTCAAAACACCCGTCTCAACGTCAACAGTGAAGAGGCAACTCCGGGATGCTGGCCTTCTAGGTAGAGTTGCAAAGAAAAAGCCATATCTCAGACTGGTCAATAAAAATAAAAGATTAAGATGGGCAAAAGAACACAGACACTGGACAGAGGAACTCTGCCTAGAAAGGCAGCATCCCTGAAGAGCCTCTTCACTTTTGACGTTGAGACTGGTGTTTTGCGGGTACTATTAATGAAGCTGCCAGTTGAGGACTTGTGAGGCGTCTGTTTCTCCAACTAGGCGCTCTAATGTACTTGTAGATATTCCTTCTTTTTTTAATCTGCCATTTCCAGCTACAATACTCATTAACAATGTCTACACTGTATTTCTGATCAATTTTATGTTATTTTAATGGACAAAAAATGTGCTTTTCTTTCAAAAACAAGGACATTTCTAAGTGACCCCAAACTTTTTAATGGTAGTGTATGTCATGGAAAGATGTTCCTAATGTTTTGTATAACTACTGTATGTTAATAAATACATGTTTTCAAACAGTGCAGTGTGTAATGATGGTGTGTGTACATACAGATGTGGATGAGTGTGCTTTGGGCTCAGACTGCAATGAACACGCCAGCTGTCAGAACACAGATGGCTCTTATACCTGCAACTGTATCCACCCCTACACCGGAGACGGGAAGAACTGCACAGGTAACACACACACAAACACACACACACGTACTGTAGCATACCGTAGGCCCGGACCATACCACCTGAGCCGAAGGTTTTCCCCGGTCAGGTCCTGTGGTCAGGAAAATCTCAGGGCCTCAGCAATGACACTTCTTAGTTATATCACAAGCTACAAAACGCATTATCAATGTATAGCAATGCCTCTCATGCCTTATCATCAAACAACTAGAGTTTACCAAAATGTTTGAATTCATGAATATCTTTTGGCTATTCAAGGTGCAGTATGTAGCTACAGTACCAAACCTTTGTAGTTTTTTTTCTCTGTATTTATGTTATCAATCTAGAGCCAGTAAAGTGTGCGAACCCTGGGGCGCCAGAGTTCGGTTACCGGGACGGCAGTAACTTCTTGATGGGAAGTGAGGTTGTGTTCAGCTGCGAGGACGGTTACGAACTGATTGGCTCATCGCATGTCCAATGCCTGGAGACAGGAAGCTGGAATGGTGTTTTCCCATATTGTAGAGGTACAGAAAACATCAACATACAGATCGTGCAAAGCTGTCATCAAGGCAAAGGATGGCTACTTTGAAGAATCTAAAATCTAAAATATATTTTTAATTGTTTAACACTTTTTTGGTTACTACATGATTCCATATGTGTTATTTCAAAGTTTTGATGTCTTCACTATTATTGTACAATGTAGAAAATAGTAAAAATACAGAAAAACCCTTGAATGAGTAGGTGTATCCAAACTTTTGACTGGTGCTATGTGTTACTGTGTATGTAATGTAATACATAGCATAATATACAGTACATTCTGAAAGGATTCAGACCACTTGACTTTTTCCACATTTTGTTACGTTATAACCTTATTCTAAAATGGATGAAATAATAGTTTTCCCTCATCAATCTACACACAATACCCCATAATGACAAAGCAAAAACTGTTTTTTATAAATTTTTGCTAATTTATAAAAATAAATTAAACTGAAATATTACATTTACATACTGTAAGTATTCAGACCCTTTACTCAGTACTATGTTGAAGCACCTTTGGCAGCGATTACAGCTTTGAGTCTTCTTGGGTATGATGCTACAAGCTTGGCACACCTGTATTTGTGGAGTTTCTCCCATTATTCTCTGCAGATCCTCTCAAGCTCTGTCAGGTTGGATGTGGAGCATTGCTGCACAGCTATTTTCAGGTCTCTCCAGAGACGTTCAATCGGGTTCAAGTCCGGGCTCTGGCTGGGCTACTCAAGGACATTCAGAGACTTGCCCCGAAGCCAATCCTGTGTTGTCTTGGCTGTCTGCTTAGGGTCGTGGTCCTGTTGGAAGGTGAACCTTCATCCCAGTCTGAGGTCCTGAGCGCTCTGGATCAGGTTTTCAATCAAAGATCTCTCTGTACTTTGCTCCTTTCATCTTTCTCTCGATCCTGACTTGTCTTCCAGTCCCTGCCGCTGAAAAACATCCCCACAGCATGATGCTGCCACCACCATGCTTCACCGTAGGGATGGTGCCAGGTTTCCTCCAGACGTGACGCTTGGCATTCAGGCCGAAGAGTTCAATCTTGGTTTCATCAGACCAAATAATCTTGTTTCTCATGGTCTGAGAGTCCTTTAGGTGCCTTTTGGCAAACTCCAAGCAGGCTGTCATGTGCCTTTTACTGAGGAGTGACTTCTGTCTGGCCACTCTACCATAAAGGCCTGATTGGTGGAGTGCTGTAGAGATGGTTGTCCTTCTGGAAGGTTCTCCCATCTTCACACAGGAACTTTGGAGCTCCGTCAGAGTGCCCATCGGGTTCTTGGTCACCTCATGGCTTGGTTTTTGCTCTGACATGCGCTGTCAACTGTGGGACCTTATATAGGCAGGTGTGTGCCTTTCCAATCATGTCCAATCAATTGAATTTACCACAGGTGGACTCCAATCAAGTTGTAGAAACATCTCAAGTATGAACAATGGAAACAGGATGGACCTGAGCTCAATTTTGAGACTCATAGCAAATGGTCTGAATACTTATTTAAATAAGGTATTTATTTTTCTTATTTTTTTATACATTTGCTAAACTTAAAAA
This sequence comes from Salvelinus fontinalis, assembly GCF_029448725.1. Classification (NCBI taxonomy): domain Eukaryota; kingdom Metazoa; phylum Chordata; class Actinopteri; order Salmoniformes; family Salmonidae; genus Salvelinus; species Salvelinus fontinalis. The sequence continues at coordinate 37,718,380 of NC_074675.1, forward strand.
AATTTATATATATTTTAGCTTTGTCATTATGGGGTATTGTGTGTAGATTGATGAGGGGAAAAAAACTATTTAATCCATTTTAGAATGAGTCTGTAACATAACAAAATGTGGAAAAAGTCAAGGGGTCTGAATACTTTCCGAATGCACTGTGTGGCATGATAATATATGGCATGATAATATATGGCATGCTAATATATGACATGATAATATATGGCCTGATAATATATGGGATGCCCTACTCAAGGTTTCTATTTGAGTTTCTATATCATCTCATTATGTTTCATTCTGTCTAATTGTATGAAATTATGCTTTGTCATTTAGCAGATGCTCTTATGCAGAGCGACTTACAGGAGCAATTAGGTTTAATTGCCTTGCTCAAGAGCACATCGACAGATTGTTCACGTAGTCGACTCTGGGATTCTAACTAGCGACCTTTCGGTTACTGACCCAGCGCTCTTAACCGCTAGGCTACCTGCCACTGACATAACATACAAAAATAATCCTCTTTTCACGTAATGATTTTCATTGTTACTATCAGTAGAGATCCAGCATTATGTACAGTATGATAATGTATCCAGAAATACCCAGTTTCATGACAGCCCATTTACATTTGAGTAATCTAACACTACCCTCATATTCAGAGGGTACAGCCACTGCATTCAATGAGGTACTTAGTCAACAACATTATAAATAACACAATTATCCTGATTATGCCCATCGATCCTTTGTTAATCTCAGATCTGCCTCTGGACCGGGCCACTGGATCTAACCCTAACCCACACTGTTTCTGGGCCTAACCCTAACCCACACTGTTTCTGGGCCTAACCCTAACCCACACTGTTTCTGGGCCTAACCCTAACCCACACTGTTTCTGGGCCTAACCCTAACTCACACTGTTTCTGGGCCTAACCCTAACCCACACTGTTTCTGGGCCTAACCCTAACCCACACTGTTTCTGGGCCTAAATCTAACCCACACTGTTTCTGGGCCTAACCCTAACTCACACTGGCTCTGGGCCACATAGTCTTATGAAAGCCAGGGGAACCAGATCGGTATAGGAGAAGTCTGGTCTGATCCGGCCTGCCTGGTCACACCATGGATGTTATACAGAGAACCAAGATTTCAGTACCAGGATGTTATACTGTACCTGTGTGTCCTCTGATTCCAACAGGTGGGAAATATGACATACTATATATAAGTTGTTTGTCAAAAAAGTAATCAACCTTTTCTTAGACCACAATGAAATATGAGGATACTGGCAGGTGAACTGAAGTTTCGGTTCAAAGTTTCATAACATAATAGGACATTATACCATAGTACAACATAACATGATGAAACATTATTTACCTAAGAACTTTCATAAAATCAGTTAATTTTTGTAAATTGACCATTACTAGAACTGATCAGCCCCCGCGGTCTTGTCTTGTTCCCCAGCCCTCTCCTGTGGACGGCCCTCTGTCCCAGAGAACGCTGTGATGATGGGGACCAACTTCACGTTTGGAAGCAAGGTGACTTTCAGGTACCACCGTCAGCCATTTACAACAAGTGTCATACTGACAAAGGAGACCATTTAAGATGTAACAACAATAGGACTGTGCTGTTGCATTGAGATAATGCTGCATTAATATATTCTGTTCTCTATTTTCTCTTTCCCATTAAGATACTGTATGTGTTACTGACTGTAAAGATATCAACAACCAAATGCATTTCCATGAGCATTAGGCCGATAGATAGTTGCTGAAATAAACCTCTATTGACATTGCCTTGTCTCCCGTATTCTCCCATTATGAATGTATTTATGTCCCTCTGGTCCACTTCAGCTGTGTTACGGGGTTCGTCCCAGGTGACACCTATGATATGCGGTGTCAGGCCAGTCGGAAGTGGAGCAGAGCGCCCCCTGCCTGTCAACGAGTCACGTGTGGGGACCCTCCACACGTAGACAATTCAGATGTCACCCTCAACGGGAAAACGTACCTGTCCACAGTGCTCTACACCTGTGCAGAGGGATACAGGTAAGGACGAAGTCTGTCCTGGGTTATCATTTCTGGTCTTTTATCCAAATAGCGTCTCAGAGTGGGAGGGCTGATCTAGGATCAGGTCTCCAACTGTCCACATAATCTTAATCATCATAATATAAAAGGTGAAACTGATCCTAGATCAGCGGTACCTGGTATTATGGGTCTTATAAAGGTTCATGAAGGTGTCATAAAAAGATAAGATCCTTATCCATTGAAAAGAATAAGACATTCTATAGATTGAAGTTCCTCCCTCGATGTAGTGAGTTTGAAAGTGGTAGCTAGTAAATATGTGATAGAAAGCAACTGACTAGTGTTGCTGCGCATACCGCTTGAAAGTGTTGTGTGTGTTACAGATTGTGTGTGTGTGTGTGAGTATAGACATATTGTGTGTAAAATGTGTGCATGTGTTAAGACTGCAGGGCTCTGAGGAGGTGGTGTGTGAGGCGTCAGGAGAGTGGAGCAGCCCCGCCCCTTTGTGTGCCAGCATCCACTGTGGAGACCCCCCTGCCCTCCGAGACGCCGCGACCATCGGGGACGACTACGCCCTGGGCAACAAGGTGCACTACGTCTGCAAAGAAGGGTAAATAATGTACAGTCAACCATATTTCATTAGGATACAAGTTACTATGTTAACTTAATGGAGGCCTTGTATTCCAGGCATTTGGGCTTCTCAAGTGTTGTAAGACATGGCTGAACAAGACTACCTCAGTGTTAGCAGTGGTCACCATTAAAGTCCCAGTTCAAGTAATCTCGTCCACCAACCGGCTCTCTCTCTGTTGAACCATCTGGTTTCACAGCGCCTCAGAGCGGGACTTGACTGGAAGTCTATGGCAGGAGCGGACGAAACAACCGCTGATTTTAATTGGCTGATCTCTCAGGCTATTAGCATAACCCTCCCTCGAACATTGTGGACTTCAAAGCGTGAGCAGGGCAAGTAATCGGAGGTAGTGAGTTTGGAAAATCTGAAAGTACGCATCTTAGAAATAGTTTTCACATAGAAACTTTATATGCCCGAACTCAGAATCAATTGGGCTTCCCAAAAAATGGTGGCATGCTCGCTCCCTCTCCCGACTCGATTTTAACCACACCCTTTTCAAGTCCCACTTTGTTGCACAGTGTTACCAGGCTCTACGCGCCAGCAATTCGAGACAGTTCTAGTTGTTACAGTATGTAGTTGTACAAGTAGTAGTGCTACACGATTTTGTATCTTTACTTTTAATTATATTGTTGGATTTATTACTTCCTGTCCTGAAACACATTTGATTGTCTCTGTCTCCACAGATACACTCTGATTGGACCAGAGACCAGAGAGTGCCTGTCAACTGGCCAATGGAGTCCTACCTCCGCTCAGTGTGTCCCCCGATCCTGTGGCCCTCCCCCTTCCATAGACCACGCCATTGCCCATGCCGGCCACCAGCTCTTTGGCGACATGGCCAACTACTTCTGCACAGACGGCTACACCGCTGGCAACAATTCTAAGGTTATTTGTCTCTTTTATTGCCCTTTCATTTGTTTGGATCTCGTTCATTTTGTTGTTAAAAAAATGAAGTGTGTTGCAATTCTAAATGCAGTTAAATAAAGTTTGATTTGATTTGATTTCAAGGTGGTCTGCAACGCCCAGGGAGTGTGGGCACCCCCCGAAGGCAAGGAGGCCCCTCACTGCATCGCCAATTTCTGCCAGCGCCCGACTGACCTGCCCCACGCCATCTTGGACTCCACCAATAAACCCAAGTATGCCAGCAACACAGAGGTCAGCTACAAATGTGAAGAGGGTTTCGTCCTCAACACAACCGCCACGCTGAAATGCATGATTGGAGGGGAATGGATGCCCTCGCCGTACGATGTGGGTTGCGTGCCGGTGCGGTGCTCCAAACCGTCTGGCATCGAGAGGGGGTATGTGAGTGGAACCAACTATAGTTTTGGAGCAATGGTGGCGTACAGTTGTGATAAGGGTTTCCTGATCCGAGGGGAGAAGAGGAGGACATGTAAGGCCAATGGAGAGTGGGGAGGGGTCCTACCTGTCTGTCAGCCTGTCTCTTGCCCCTTCCCGCCGCCACTCAAAAATGGATTCATCCAGGTACGTTGTTCCTCCTCTCAAATTCATGTCAAGGCTCAATCTAGAAAGGTGTGGAGAAACATTAACTGTAATCATTACAAACAAAACATTATGCATTTTGTAAGTCCATTAATTGAGTAAAAACAACTAAAAGTTCAATTTCAGAGTTTCCACTTTGTTTCCACTCGTTCCTGTGCTTGGCCATCTAATTCGATCATAGAGAAAGATCCTTCTCATTTATTCTGGCAAGAGATCTTGCGTAATCTCAGTCAAAACACAGTGTCCTCTCTGTACAACAAAACATCTTCTTCTGTGTTTCACCCTACAGAACAAAGGCCGTTTCTTCTTCAACAGCAAGGTGACATACGCATGCAACGCCGGCTACCGGCTGACGGGCCGTCCGGTGCGACTATGCCAGGCCAACCGCCAGTGGTCTAACGGCGACTCGCCCGTCTGCCACCTCCTGACCTGCGACCCCCCGCCCAGCATCCTGCACGGCCAATACCAAGGCTCTGTCTTTGAGGTGGGCCGCAAGGTCAAATACGTCTGCGACGAGGGCTACGAGATGGCTGGCGACGCCGTGTGGACGTGTCTGAAGTACGGCAAGTGGGACAAATCGAGGCGTCCGCACTGCTCCCCGGTCCAGTGTCCAGAGCCGCCCCTAGAGGAGAACCACCTGGTTCTACATAGTCTAGACTCTGACTCCGGAACTGTGGAACTGTCCTGCGAGGACGGGTATGTTCTCCACGGTGCCCGGACCCTCCACTGCACCCCCGCCCAGGAGTGGAATGACACCTTCCCCGTCTGCAAGCAGGTGTTCTGCGGCCCGCCGCCCGAGGTGGCCTTCGGCGACCCATCGTCAGCACCGGTGTCGGCCCCGTCCTATTTCAGCTCGGTGGTGAGCTACTCCTGCATGGACGGGTTTACTCTGAGGAAGGAGGGGTCTGTGACCTGCCAGGCAGATGGACACTGGAGCAGCCCTGTCCCAGAGTGTATACCAGTAGAGTGTCCCCAACCTGTAGAGATAGCTAACGGTATAGTGGACGTTCAGGGACTGATGTATCTCAGCACGGCCCTCTACAGCTGTAAACCTGGTTACACTTTAGTAGGCAACGCTACAGTACTCTGTGGTGAAAGTGGGTTATGGATTGGAGGCGTGCCTTCTTGTCGACCAATCGAGTGCTCCGTCCCCAAAGAGATACCCAACGGGAAGATGGCGTATACCAAACTGCAGTTCAGCCACGCTGTCACCTACTCCTGTCAGCGTGGTTACCGTCTCCAAGGCCCCGAGACGTTGAAGTGTCTGGCGAACGGGCAGTGGGATCAAGAAACACCTGTGTGTGTCCAGATCTACTGCGCCCCGCCCAACCCCATAGACAATGGCTTCGTGGAGGGACTCGACCATAAATTCGGCGTCACCATCTTCTACAGCTGTTTCCCCGGCTTCCAATTGGTTGGCCAGAACCACCTAACCTGCGAGGAGTTCGGTTGGTCTAGTTCTGTCCCAGTCTGTGTTCCCTCCGACTGCGGCCTGCCCCCTCATATCGACTTCGGCGACTATTTGAGACTCTTGGATCCGAACACAGAGCTAGCCGACAGGGACGCAGCTATAACACCCAAGTCTATAGGTGGTGCTACAGTTGCATTTTCACTCATGGATATACGCTTCCTGCATGGGACTGTGATAGTGTACCGTTGCCACAAGGGCTACAAACTTACAGCCCCTACGGCCTTGGTGTGCCTGGAGGATGGTGGATGGAATGGGACGGCTCCGATGTGTGTCCCTGCAGAGTGTGAGGAGCCGCCAAGCCCGGACCACGGCTCTGTGAACATCACAGACACAACCCTGGGCAGCCTGGTGAAGTACAGCTGTGAGCAGGGCTACGAGTTAGAGGGGGAGTCAGTCAGACAGTGTGTGGCGGGCCGACAGTGGAGCGATGTACCGCCTGTCTGCCGACCTATAAGCTGCGATGACCCGGGCAACATTGATAACGGCTCGAACCACGTGGATTCCTTCCTGTATCTGGGGGTGTTGCACTACGAGTGTAATTCCGGGTTCAACCTGATGGGCGGCGACACCAGGACCTGTCAGGCAGACGCCAGGTGGGATGGTGAGAAGCCGTGGTGTGAGCCGATCTTATGTGGCTCTCCAGTCGTCCCTAGTGATGTCACTGTGAAGGGGAAGGAATATACGTTTAGCAAGCAGGTTGAGCTGAGCTGTAGGGCTGGATTGCTCCTACAAGGCCCCTCTGTTAGTGTGTGTCAGGCCGATGGTACATGGAGTCAAGGGGCACCTGAATGCCGCCCAGCAAACTGTGGCAGACCTACATCCATCCAAAATGGTCAAGTCTTGGGCTCGGACTTTGGCTACGGTCATGAGGTGTGGTACAAGTGCGAGGAGGGGTACAGCCTCAGCGGCGGCAACCCCACACGGTTGTGTCGCGGGGATGGACTCTGGGGGGAAGGCCCTGCCCCTCGCTGTGACATCATTGCCTGTGACCCGCCGCAGGACATCAGCCACGGGTTCCTCAACGGCTCCAGCTTCAACTACGATGATGTCGTAGAGTACGTGTGTTTCGACGGGTACGAGGTCATCGGAGACCCCGTCCTCCGCTGTTCTGCCCAGGGCCACTGGGTTGGGACGGTACCAGAGTGCCTCCCCTGCCTCTGCACCCCTCCAATGTTAAAATACGGGGTGGTGCTGGGGCGCGACCACGCCTGCGGTGACCGGGTCTCCTTCCACTGTGATGAGGGCTACAAGATCCTGGGGCCATCAGCGGCAACGTGTGAGAAAGGCGGGTTGTGGAGCCCAGGTGTTCCTGTGTGTGGCCGGGGGAGGTGCGTGGCCGCTCCGCCTACAATACCGCACGCTGTCCAGCAGGGCGGCGGCGCCACTGCAGCTGACACAGTCACCTACAGGTGCAGACCAGGTTACCAGATGAAGGGGTCCTACCCCCATGTTACCTGTGGTAGGGAGGGCAGGTGGGGGGAGGTGAGGATCAGCTGTGAGCCCGTCTCTTGTGGAGTTCCAACTCCTGTACCCCATGCTCAGGTGGTGGGAGAGATATTCACTTTTGGGAGCCAGATACAATACAGGTGAATATGAACTTCTGTATCTTATTTGTCCAATCTTTGTGTTAGAGAAGTACCACTATTCAAGTAGATAGTATGGTATTTAATATCCCTCTCACCCCCCTCTCGCTAGGTGTGATGAGGGGTATGAGCTGTCCAGCCAGTCAGACTCTCTGAGCTGTCAGTCTGAGGGCACCTGGTCTAAACAAAGCATCAGGTGCCGCCCCGCTCCGTGCCTGCTCCCTGCCAACTTCCCCACCCACGTCATGGTCACAGGGGAGGACCTCACCCCGGTTGGGGGGGTAGTCACCTTCTCCTGCCCAACGGGGTTCATCCTGCAGGGACCAGGCCTGGCAGAGTGCCAAGTGAGACTGCTACTGTGTCAACAAAAAAATAGTGGTGACATTTTTTTTCTCCATCAATTGCGTTGATGTTTTGGTCCAAAAGGCCATCATCAGAACGCTGAAAAATAACAGACAGAACCGAGTCAGAACTTTACCTCTGGTCGATTTTATCACCTTTTATTTTGACTACTGGGTTATTCACATCATTCATTTCATGTGATTTAGCTAAATGTTAGCTAAATGTTTACTGAATATGAATTAATTTCATGACTATTTCTTTATGTTGTACTGTAGCTAGGTGGTACCTGGTCTCCAGGCCTGTCCTCTGTCTCCTGTGGTCTGGTGGTTTGTGAGAAACCTCCTCTTCTTCCACATGGCATCACTGAGGGGGACAGTTACAGCTACGGAGACATTGTCTTGTACACCTGCCTGCCTGGGTTTGAGATGAAGGTAATGTCTGGCACAATATTATACCACCATGATATTATATTATTGCAGTTTTATTACAATATTATAGAGTATAATTACAAAACACAGAATATTTTGCTTCAATTTTGTCTAAAATGATTGTATGATTATAATACGAGCCATGAGTCGACAGGAAATAGGCCTATTGGAGTTTTTAAATCCTCTGGAGTTGAGGGTGGAATTACATTGAATCAAAGTTATAATAATATGAATTATGATTATATTTTGATAGAAAATAGAGTGCAATGCATCATGGTAGATTTGAGATTGCTATAGTGAAAAATCTAATAAATGTCACTATCACTTACTTTGGGTGAAACCTGAGAGACTGCCAAACACATTATGTGTATTGCCTAGGCACATTTTGTGACATGTTGAGGTTGGACCCAGGTGCAGAGAAGCTACCAGACGAGGAATCAGTGGTTAAGGATAAACATAATACTTTACTGAGAAACGGTAACGGAAGAATCGCAGTAACACTGGGAAAACAACAAACACTGTGTCTCGAATACTCACTCAGGCGACAAGCGCACATGGCACACAATTCAAAGCTTCAGCAAAGGACAACAGAAAACACACCTTTTTTAACAGTGAAATCATAATGAGTAAATAAGACACGCCTGAGTGTCGTTATTGTCTCTAGGACGTCTCTGCCGCCCTCTGGTGACAGGTGGAACCATGAAACATGACCTATTACTGGAAATCACATGACATAATTTCCCCTAAACTATTAATGAAAGTGCATGCTGAGTCATATTTTTATTTAAAAAATGTATTTAATGGAAGCAGAGAGAGCTTTTGTGAGTCTGTGTTAGCAGATAGATTCACAATTCCCAGTGTGTCTATTTTTGTATAGATACACAGTGTCTGTAATACAGCAACTCACTCTATTACAGGGAGACTCTGTACAGACCTGTCAAGGAGACAGAACATGGAGTGGGGCTCAGCCTACGTGTGTCAGTAAGTGTGTGTGTGTGTGTGCACGCACATGTATGTGAGTTTCGATATAGAATGGAATTGTTCCTTCGTGTCAATTTCCATACTGTAAGAATGTGCGTGATTGAACATTTAAATGCACCAATTTAGCAGAAATTATTACTGTTATCCACATCCAAATGTTCTGTGTCCTCAGCTGTATCATGTGGCCCACCTCCCTCTGTGGAGAATGCAGAGGTACAGACATCAGACGAAGCGTACCAGGGCAACGCCAGCTATGTGTGCAACTCTGGCTTACATCTGGTTGGCCCACAGAACCTCACCTGTCTGGCCAATGGAACATGGAGCCTGCCTGCACCAACATGTAAAGGTATGGATGGCGCGCTATTCCAGGTTTATCATATTGTCCTCGAAGGCATTTAAGACAGGCAACTGGTAATCTACTCGAGCATTTGAAATAGACAATAGAAAAAAATCATAATCAATTTGTTCTTAATATCTCTCCCTCTCTCTCTTTCCCTCCCTCTACCTCTCTTTCTCCCTCTCCTCTCAGTTGGCCCGGGTTGTGACATCCCCAAGGAGCTGTTGAATGGCAGGGTGCAGGAAGAGAACCTGACCACCGGGCGTGCTGTTGCGTTTCAGTGTGATAAAGGCTACGCCCTAAAGGGGGACACTCTGGTGGTGTGCATGGGAGACGGGACATGGAGCTCCACCTTCCCCTTCTGTCAACGTAAGACTTTGAGACAAACCAACATCACTACAACATCACAGCTAACATGAATGTGTTACAGGAGTTTTTCTGGGACAAGTCACATGGTCAGGGACACCTCCTGGCCCTATTCATAGACAAAATAAAGGAGCCAATCCATGCTGCTGGTTTTATCTTATTAATTTATCTCAGGTTCTGTTCTTTCTATTTGTTTACAATCTGAAACAGAGTAATTGGGCATTTTAACATCATAGATTTAGCCGGTGGGTAACTTGTGGAATAGACACTGGCTGGAAAACGGTTTTAACCAATCAGCATTCAGGATTAGACACAGCCCGTTGTATAATTGTTTCCCATTTACACGCTGACTGTTGAAACCAACCAGAGATACCCGTTGTATTTCTACACCTCACATTCTTCAGCTTACACAGACTACAGAGGGAGGGGAGGCTATTCCACAGTTGATTGGAATACTTTGCAATATCACCACTCTTTCACATGCTGTTTCAAAACCGACTTTGTCAGTAGCTAACGACCTGAAAATAATACCATTAAGAGCACTGAGCACACAGCTTGCATCGTCTCACAAACATTTACACACCTTGTTATGACATTTATACGTAGCACCTGGGCTTATGCCGAACCTGTCTGTAATCCACCATTATACTCTATGCCTAAGCATGAGTTGTCTCCAACTGGTATTCTTCTCACAAACATTTTACCCACATAGACACTTGTCAAACCTGTCTATAGTGTAATCCAATACTACTATACTCTGTGTCTCCCCGTGCAGCCAAGCCGTGTCCCCCTCCCCCGGGATGGAAGGTGAGCGGTGGGGGTGTGAATACCTCTAAACAGCTGTTCTACGTGGGCCAGTCGTTACCGTTCGCCTGTCCCAAGGGTCACCAGGCCAAGGGCACCGCCACCATCACCTGTAGGACAGACCAGACATGGACCCCAGTCAGCACTGTCTGTGAGAGTGAGTAGATACACTTTAAACGACTGTTCTTTAATCCTGGTTCTGGTCCTGGATATCCACTTGGGGAGCAGGGTTTTGTTCCAGCCCAGTACTAACATCAGGTCGTTATTGTAAAAGAGAATGTGTTCTCAATTACCTTAATTGACATGGTTAGATAAAGACTACGGGAAACAAGGGTTTAGTCGAATCAGGTATGTTAGTGCAGAGGTAGATTGAAAGCCTTAACACCAAAACCTACCACATCATGACAACATAGTGCACTACTCCGAGAGTGTCTGGTCAGCAATGTAAGATATGACCGGTAGGTCAACTACACCAGCCCCTCGCATATTAGTCTTTTATTATCACGTCCCAACCGGGATATTGACATTGGAACGAGACAAGGATTTCAAGATAAGGTACCGTTCTAGGTCAACATAGAGGGATTGAATCATGATTTCTCTTTTGTTCTCTCAACATCCCTTCCCCTGGTACACTTTAAGGTTATTGGTTTATTAAAAAGAAGAACAGCCATAAAAACAGTATAGCCATCAAGTGTGTTCTCTAGTCTGTGTCCCAAATGGCACTCTGTTCCCTATATAGCATACTACTTTTGACCCGAGCCCTATGGGCTCTTGTTTTAACAGTAGTGCACTATGAAGTGAATTTCAGACGCAGCCGAGGTGGAACATTCATGTTCCAGAAGGTAACTCTGACAGATTAGATATGAGTTACTGAGATGAAGACTGTTGAGTATGAGTCATCCTATTGATTTTGTTGCATTTTGCATCATCATGATGATGTGGCCGGTGATACTTTAAAAGTCCAAACTCTTGAAAACTTGACTGCTGACATGCAAAACCTTTTGGGACTGTATCAACAGTGGACTAATGCGGAAGAAAATACTAAAATATCGTTTTTCAGTGGTTCCCCTTTAACCGGGTGGGAGCCCACTCCAATATACTGTTTTCCCTTTATTTAACCAGGTACAGTTGAAGTCGGAAGTTTACATACACCTTAGCCAAATACATTTAAACTTAGTTTTTCACAATTCCTGACATTTAATCCTAGTAAAAATTCCCTGTCTTAGGTCAGTTAGGGTCACTACTTTATTTTAAGAATGTGAGATGTCAGAATAATAGTAGAGAGAATTATTTATATCAGGTTTTATTTCTTTCATCATATTACCAGTGGGTCAGAAGTTTACATACACTAAATTAGTATTTGGTAGCATTGCCTTTAAATTGTTTAACTTATGTCAAACGTTTCGGGTAGCCTTCCACAAGCTTCCCACAACAAGTTGGGTGAATTTTGGCCCATTCCTCCTGACAGAGCTGGTGTAACTGAGTCAGGATAGTAGGCCTCCTTGCTCGCACACGCTTTTTCAGTTCTGTCCACAAATTTTCTATAGGATTGAGGTCAGGGCTTTGTGATGGCCACTCCAATACCTTGACTTTGTTGTTCTTAAACCATTTTGCCACAACTTTGGAAGTGTGCTTGGGGTCATTGTCCATTTGGAAGACCCATTTTGCGACCAAGCTTTAACTTCCTGACTGATGTCTTGAGATGTTGCTTCAATATATCCACATAATTTTCCTTCCACATGATGCCATCTATTTTGTGAAGTACACCAGTCCCTCCTGCAGCAAAGCACCCTCACAACATGATGCTGCCGCCCCCGTGCTTCACGGTTGGAGTTCTTCAGCTTGCAATCCTCCCCCTTTTTCCTCCAAACATAACGATGGTCATTATGGCCAAAAAATTCTATTTTTGTTTCATCAGACCAGAGAACATTTCTCCAAAAAGTACGATCTTTGTCTCCATGTGCAGTTGCAAACCGTAGTCTGGCTTTTTTATGGCGGTTTTGGAGCAGTGGCTTCTTCCTTGCTGAGTGGCCTTTCAGGTTATGTCGATATAGGACTTGTTTTACTGTGGATATAGATACTTTTGTAACTGTTTCCTCCAGCACCTTCACAAGGTCCTTTGCTGTTGTTCTGGGATTGATTTGCACTTTTCGCACCAAAGTACGTTCATCTCTAGGAAACAGAACGCGTCTCCTTGCTGAGCGGTATGGCGGCTGCGTGGTCCCATGGTGTTCATACTTGTGTACTATTGTTTGTACAGATGAACATGGTACCTTCAGGCGTTTGGAAATTGCTCCCAAGGATGAATCAGATTTTTTTTTCTGAGGTCTTGGCTGATTTCTTTTGATTTTCTCATGATGTCAAGCAAAGAGGCACTGAGTTTAAAGGTAGGCCTTGAAATACATCCACAGGTATACCTCCAATTGACTCACATTATGTCAATTAGCCTATCAGAAGCTTCTAAAGCCATGACATCATTTTCTGGAATTTTCCAAGCTGTTTAAAGGCACAGTCAACTTAGTGTATGTAAACTTCTGTTAACAAGCAATTTGTGTAGTGGTTGAAAAATGAGTTTTAATGACTCCAACCTAAGTGTATGTAAACTTCCGACTTCAACTGTAAGTCATTGAGAACACGTTCTCTTTTACAATAATGACCTGAAACGAGATCCAGTTCTTTCTTAGACTCCTGTCATCACTCCACGTTCCCAACAGACAATAAGACAGTCAGATATCAAGAGAAACACATTGTATTCTCACACGAGTGGTTATTAAACCTACCTCTACATGCCTTGACCCATAAACATAACACGTTAAAACCACACAGGCATGTTTTTAGCCGTTTTATCTGCTTACATAATGAATCCCACGTCGTTCTGAACCCACAACACAGTGGTTAGAAAAGTGTAAACTAGCAAAGAGGATGAAAACATGATTCACAGGGGGGGAAATCGCTGACACTGTTGCTGTGTTCACTTCCAAGCTTGTGTTTCTCCAATGAAGGGTGGGGATCGGTCTGTACTTGTACTAAGAGGCATCTGTGCAGTGGCTTAGGTGATATACTGGTCTCTCTCTGGGATAATTTGGGTCATGATACTGAATCAAGTCCACTGTTTTTTCCAAAACTCTTCTTACTATCCAGAAGTGAATCGATTCACAACATAGCAGTTTTAGAAATCCATCAAAAACTATTAATCGACATAAAAGATCCACCACACATTCTTTGTCCTATGCTATCCATTGAGCATGGATCCATACTATTTTCTGTTGTACTTTTCCCATCACCTCCTCTCCTCTGTCTCTGTGGGCAACGTGTTAGGCTGGATGAATGGGTTACACATTAAGTAGATCTACTGCCTTCATAGCATGTTTGTAACTCCTTATGGGCTTCTAGCTGGTATGGTTTCCATTGTGTTTTAATTCTCTCTAACTTGCATGTTTGTTGGTGATACTGTTGGTTTACAGTACAATGCTGTTTGGTATGGTGCGGCGTGTGGATGTCGATGTATTTGCATGTCTGCCTGGCTCTTGGTTGTTGAGGACTCCCCTGTCGGCTCCAACACTAACTGATTCTCATTGGTTTGTTTTCAGGGTTTTCTTACAAGGAACGCAGACTGTAGAGTCACAAGCACATCATTTGACACATCTTTGCATGGCATTCACACTTTCCCTTCAACGTGATCTTTACAGCCAGGTGGTTCTATCGAAGGGAAAATATGAAGCAATGTTGGTCCATTATTTCAAGCACAGTGGCCCAAATTAGTTTAAAGGCATGTGATAACATGTACCTAACATGTGGCCCAAATGAGCTGTAAGTAACCAGAGGGGCTGTCCGTCCGTTTCGGCACAGGGGTCTCCTGCGGCCCCCCTCTCCACGTGGCCCACGGGGTGGTGCGGGGGGCGGTGTTCCAGTTCGGGGACGTGGCGGTGTACTCGTGTTTCGGAGGGTACGCCATGGAGGGCCACAGCAGAAGTGTGTGTCTGGAGAACGGGACCTGGACCCCCCCTCCCGCCTGCAGAGGTAGAGAGACTGCACCCTTACCGCTGCGCCCTAAAAGGAGGGCATCCTCTACTCCTGACAGCTTGCGTGCCCTCCCCTCCGCTTCTCCAGCCACTTGTACCGAGCACATTCACCACTCCACTCACTTTATTTTGACATGCTAGATAGCAGGGTTGTCCAGTGATGCCTGTGTCTAAGGCACCATCAGTTATGAATTGAACCGTTTCTATAAAGGAATGCTGTCTTTATGAATGCTATCTTTATCCAAGTGCATGAAGTCGCATGGTCAAGGCCCAATCACAGCATGGCTACCAGTAAAATGTTCTCATTTCTATTAAACAAGATTAGCTATTTTAACTGAATGCTTTCTCTATGGTCTATACCGGGGGTGGGCAACTCCAGTCCTCCAGGGCGTGATTGGTGTCACACTTTTTCTACATCCTTAGCAAACACAGCTGATTTAATCAAATTGCATTCTAAACTGAAGATCATGATTAGGTGATTATTGGAGTCAGGTGTGTTAGCTGGAGCTGGGGAAAAACTGTGACACCAATCCGGCCCTCGAGGACTGGAGTTGCCCACCCCTGATCTACACACTTGAGAGATGGCGACTGTCTGGAGGATGTGTCCGTATTTTGGCTTTAAGAAGGCGTGTGTGTCCTTTCCTCTCCAGCGGTGTGTTGGCTACAGTGCCTGAACGGAGGGGTGTGTCAGAGACCCAACACCTGTTCATGTCCCGAGGGGTGGATGGGCAGACTGTGTGAGGAACGTAAGTATTATAAATCGATCTATCAATCAATCACATTTATTTTGGATGGATGGGCAGACTAGTTGTGTATCTACACAAAAATAGACACGCTGGGTATTGTGAATCTTTCAGACTTACTCAGCTCTCTGCTTCCATTATGACTCAGCATGCACTTCCATCAATTGTTTTGGGGAAATAATGTCATGTGATTTCCTGTAATTGAAAATGTGCCTAGGAAATGCACATAATGTGTTTGGCAGTCTCTCAAAGTATGTCACGCCCTGACCTTAGTTATCTTTGTTTTCTTTATTATTTTGGTTAGAAACAGGGTGTGACGAACGTGACAAAGTAAGAGTGATAGTGGCTTATTAGATTTCTCACTATACCAATCTCAAACCTATCATGATGCACTGCACTCTATTCTCTAATCAATATTATTATAACTTCAATTCAATGTAATTCCACCCTCCTGCAAATGTGTTTTTTCTGTTCAGCTTTTTTGTCTCTAGATGTAACAATATTCAACTCCTGGGCATTTAAAAAAACTTCCATAGGACTCCCATGGAATAATGGCACTTGCTTTTGATTGTTTTAGAATCACGCAATCATTTCCCCCAAAATTGTAGCAAATTATTATATATTTTTTCTCTGTTCTGTAATATTGTAATAATACTGTAATAGGGTAATATTGTAACATACTGTAATAATATAATATTGTAATATACTGTAATAATATAATATTGTAATAATAATATAATAATATAATATTGTAATAATACTGGAATATAATATTGTAATACATGAATAACATAATATTGTAATAATAGAGGGAGAGAGAAAGAACTAGAGTGAGCGAGTGTGAGAGAGAGAGAGGTAGTAAATGAAGAAAAAGAGGTGAAAATTGAAACAGAGAGAGAGAGGTATTTGGATCTCACTCCCTACTCTCACCACAACCAAAGAGTCTGTGTTAGAGAAAGTGGATCCACACTGCAGCCATGAGAAGGCCTACACTGTTTCACTGACTCTGGGAAATTCACTCTCTTTGACTAGATTAACTTTACAGAGTTAAAGAGATTCCCAATCCCCATCTGTGTGAAATCTTTTCACATCTTTTTTGTGCATTGTTTTGCCCGAGTGAGAGGGGCTGAGTCCGAAATGGCACCCTATTCACAGTATATAGAGCACTCCTTGATTGGGTTCTGATGAAACGTGCCAAGCGTGTGCAAAGCTGTCATCAAGGCAAAGGGTGGAAGAACTTTGAAGAATCTCAAATATAAAATATATTTTAATTTGTTTAACACTTTTTTGGTTACTGCATGATTCCATATGTGTTATTTCCTAGTTTTGATGTCTTCACTATTATTCTACGATGTAGAAAATAGTCAAAGTAAAGAAAAACCCTGGAATGAGTAGGTGTGCCCAAACTTTTGACTGGTACTCAAAACTCCTAGAAAGGTGCCCCACTAGCGGCAGGTAGCCTAGTGGTTAGAGTGTTGGACTAGTAACTGAAAGGTTGCAAGATCAAATCCCAGAGCTGACAAGGTGAAAATCTGTCGTCCTGAACAAACAGTTAACCCACTGTTCCTGGGCCATCGTTGAAAATACTGACTTGCCTAGTTAAATAAAGGTCAAATAAAAAATATATTTAAAAAAACTAGCGCCATCTTTGGGTTGGCATTATGCCCATTATCTTAACATCTTCCTTTTCATATATAATTAGCTCGAGCACTTCATACCATTCTAGTACCACAGTGAAAATACCTATTTACATTATCAACACCTTTTTTAACTTGTAATTTTATAAGATACAACAATTCCTTGTCCATCTCTTAAGGGACATAGTCCCCATACCGCAGGGGCATTCTTATGTTAGCCCTTGTCCTACTGTGTCGCACTGGTGGAATATTGGGCACATCTGGAACGTTGGGCACCTCCGGGATGTTGGGTACATGTTGGGTACATCTGGTATCCTCGGGTCCTCTCCTGGCACCTCTCCTGGCACATATGGAAGCCTCATGACCTCTCCTCCCTCTTCCACAGCCTCCTGAAATTGTAGAGGCGCGGTCGCCAGAGATAACTGCCCACCATCCAGAGGATATTTCCAGTCTTCCCATGTGGCCCTCCTGTGCCTTATGCTCTCCTGAACAAGGCGTATGTCCTTCCGGTTCCTTCCGTACTTTCGGCCCTTTACTTCCACGTCATATGACCTTGCGCTGATGTGCCCTATGCATGTGCCAAGACTCCATGTGGCATCTCTGGCGTGAGGTGACAGGAGCACTCTGACAGCTTGGCATTGTTTTATTACAGGCAGATTTTTTTGCATGCTGGTCATAGTAATGTTTTGACTTGCACGTTTGTGTGCCTGAACATCCCTAATGACCTTTGGTGCGAGGAGCTTGGGAGTTGTTGGCAACAGAGAGCGAGTGGGTCTAGACATGAAGCGCTGTACAGGACTGCTGCCGAAGCCCTCTGTGGGAGTATTTCTTCACGCCAAAATGGCTTGCCACACATCTGTGCCTTCCTGCATAGCCATTGTGATGAGAGTCTTTGCTATTTTCACTGCTGACTCCGCTTTACCATTACTCTGACTGTGGTAGGGTGAGGAGGTCACATGATGGAACTCCCATGCTTTTGCAAACAAAGAAAAGTCTTGACACGTAAACTGGGGCCCATTATCCGTAACTACACCACTGTCAGGTATGCCATATCTGCTAAACTGATGCTTACAACAGTCAATGATGCAAGCGGCTGTTGTGTCAATTACTTTCTCCACCTCTCAAAAATCTGAATAGTAGTCCACTACAATCAGAAAAGGAACGTTCTTGACTGTGAACAGATCCATTCCCACTTTAGACCAAGGACCTGTTGGTACGTCATGTGGGTGCAGCGTTTCCTTTTGCTGCTTAGGTAGATTAGCATTACAAATGCTGCACACAGCCACAAAATGTTTCATTTCTTGGGTCATGTTGGGCCAGAATACTGAGTCTCTGGCTTTCCTGGGACTGGCTTTGACCCCTGAATGTGTCCCGCACAGATACGAGAGAGAATCATCGGGAGTAGAGTTTCTGGTACTACCACCCTGTCGCCTTTGTAGACGACCTCTTCCTGCATTGTGAGTTCGTCTCTGTTTGTCCAGTAGCTCCTCACCAGGATGGGCGTACTCTTTCTTGTGTCCGGCCAGCTTCTTCGGCTAAAAGACTGAAGCATTCGAGAAGTCTTGTCCTCTGCTGAATGAGCTTTGATAGCATCCCGTGTCCACGGGGAGATGTTTTGATCAGTAGCATGGTTCACATCTTCAACCTCAGCCTGTAGAGCATATACAGTCTCATTGGTCCAAGCAGACTAAGCTAAGGACCCTGGGACTAAACACCTCCCTCTGCAACTGGATCCTGGTCTTCCTGACGGACCGCCCCCCAGGTGGTAAGGGTAGGCAACAACACATCTGCCACTCTGATCCTCAACACAGGGGCCCCTCAGGGGTGCGTGCTCAGTCCCCTCCTGTACTCCCTGTTCATTCATGACTGCACAGCCAGGCACGACTCCAACACCATCATTAAGTTTACTAATGACACGGTGATCAGGTCTAACAGTGGTAGGCCTGATCACCGACAACAATGAGACAGCCTGACCATGTGGTGCAAGGACAACAACCTCTCCCTCAACGTGATCAAGACAAAGGAGATGATTGTGGACTACAGGAAAAGGAGGACCGAGCACACCCCCATTCTCATAGACGGGGCTGTAGTGGAGCAGGTTGAGAGCTTCAAGTTCCTTGGCGTCCACATCACCAACAAACTAACATGGTCCAAACACACCAAGACAGTTGTGAAGAGGGCACGACAAAACCTATACCCCCTCAGGAGACTGAAAATATTTGGCATGGGTCCTCAGATCCTCAAAAGGTTTTACAGCTGCACCATCGAGAGCATCCTGACGGGTTGCTTGTTACAGGTTACGACATCCTAATCAGACACTCATAATGCACCTGTTTATATATCCTAGATATGTGCCCCACTAGCGCCATCTCGGGTTTGGCATTATGCCCATTATCTTAACAGCGTTGGATGAATGACACGACAATAAGCCTCAGGATCTCATCAAGGTATCTCTGTGCATTAAAATTGCCATCGATAAAATGCAATTGTCTTCGATATCCGTAGCTTATGCCTGCCAATACCATAACCCCACCGCCACCATGGGGCACTCTGTTCACAATGTTGACATCAGCAAACCGCTCGCCTACACGACGCCATATACATGGTCTGCCATCTTCCCGGTACAGCTGAAACTGGGATTCATCCGTAAAGAGCATACTTCTCCAGCATGACAGTGGCCATCAAAGGTAAGCATTTGCCCACTGAAGTTGGTTACGATGCTGAACTGCAGTCAAGTCAAGACCCTGGTGAGGACGACGTGCACACAGATGAGCTTCCCTGAGACGGTTTCTGACAGTTTGTGCAGAAATTCTTCAGTTGTGCAAACCGACATCAGCTGTCCAGGTGGTTGGTCTTATACAATCCCGCAGGTGAAGAAGCAAGATGTGGAGGTTCTGGGCTGGCGTTATTACACGCGGTCTGCGGTTGTGAGGCCGGTTGGACGTACTGCCAAATTCTCTAAAACGATGTTGAAGATGAATTATGGTAGAGAAATTAACATTCCATTCCCTACCAACAGCTTTAGTGGACATTCCTGTAGTCAACATGCCAATTGCATGCTTCCTCAAAACTTGAGACATCTGTGGCATTGTGTTGTGTGACAGAACTGCACATTTTAGAGTAGCCTTTTTATTTTCCCAGCACAAGGTGCACCTGTGTAATGGTCATGCTGTTTAATCAGCTTCTTGATATGCCACACTTGTAAAGTGGATGGATTATCTTGGGAAATGAGAAATGCACACTAACAGGGATGTAAACAAATTTGTGCATAAAAATAATAAAAAGCTTTTTGTGTATATGGAACATTTCTGGGATCTTTATTTCAGCTCATGAAACATATGACCAACACTTTACATGTTGCGTTTATATTTCTATTCAGTAGGGTAGTACACTATATAAGGAATAGGGTGCCATTTTGGACGTAGCCAGAATAGGGTGCCATTTTGGACGTAGCCAGAGAGAAGGATGCTCTTTTGACACAGCTTGCCTGTTGTGAACGACCCCATAGGCCTAGTCAGTGAGGTGAAGGACAAATGATGATGACTTTCTGTTTCTGTTTGTCCAATCAAATCACAGCGATCTGCATCCTGCCGTGTCTGAACGGTGGGAGGTGTGTGGCGCCCTATCAGTGTGAGTGTCCCACGGGCTGGATGGGGACGCGCTGCCACAGCGGTGAGTGTGTGTGTGCTGTGTATGTGCTGTGTGTGTATGTGCTCTCTCTCTCTCTCTGTGTGTGTGTGTGTGTGTGTGTGTGTGTGTGTGTGTGTGTGTGTGTGTGTGTGTGTGTGTGTGTGTGTGTGTGTGTGTGTGTGTGTGTGTGTGTGTGTGTGTGTGTGTGTGTGTGTGTGTGTGTGTGTGTGTGTGTGTGTGTGTGTGTGTGTGTGTGTGTGTGTGTGTGTTTCAGTGAGTGTGTGTGAGGAGCTCAGTGACGTAAGACAGGTCCTTCCCTTATATACTTGCTCACCTGAGGTTTCCCTACCACTTTGTGATGTCTCCCATTGACTTTCTGTAGGGGGCCTTAACTTGTATGGAATGTTTGATAAGACATTTGTATGGAAAATATTATCTTGTTGCCTCTATGGCGATAGGAGATAGTGTTAGATACTGTACAGGATGTCAACAGGATGTCACTGATAAAAGCAGTGAAGCAAAAAGCATGAAACTCAACTTACTTTGAGATGTCTCAAATGTGACAAAAGTGTAGCCTGAAATAACTAAGATTTTTCTTAAAACGTTTTTCTTAAAATAAGTAATAGGACTTAATTGCTGACTTAAGACATCTGTCTAAAAGATATTGAATATTGTTATAGGTTGGTAATGATTGGTGAGAAACTGATTTTTAAGTGTTGATGACATCAGGGAGAGAATGAATTAATGATCAGAGGTACTTATCCACCCATTCGGTCTGTGTCAGTGTGAGTCATACTGTAAGCTACTGTTGCAGTGGTAATGCTGCGTCCAGGAAAACCAATGCGTTTGCGGTGAAAGTCATTGTTCCTTAACAGAGCCCAAAGCAAACACTGCAATCATCATAGAAGCATGGAGAGAAACCTGACCCTGTCCTGTAGAAACAGACTACCTCTCTGATTGTTAGGCTTACTGTTACATTCTATTCAACTGTATCAATCCCTGAGGGGCAATTACTAAGGCATTGTCAGCGAGTGGCGACATCACAACGTCTGCTCTACAGTATGTTACTGTGCTTTGGTTTTTCCACACACAATGACATCATCCTCTCAATATGGATGTGGTTAATACTGAAACCAAGAAACTAATGTCTCTTCTTTTCCATTGCATCTTTGCTCATGTCCTCTTTCTGTGTGAATGTAGTTTTGGTATGCGTTTCAGGAGAATATGAATGTGGAAAACACTACTAATAGTGATCATGTCATTTTAACGTAGCAGGTGTAAAAGAAACGCCTGAAACTACATATACAGTTGAAGTCGGAAGTTTACATACACCTTAGCCAAATGCATTTAAACTCAGTTTATCACAATTCCTGACATTTAATCCAAGTAAAAATTCCCTGTCTTAGGTCAGTTAGGATCACCACTTTATTTTAAGAATGTGAAATGTCAGAATAATAGTAAAGAGAATGATTTATTTCAGCTTTTATTTATTTCATCATATTCCCAGTGGGTCAGAAGTTTACATACACTCAATTAGTATTTGGTAGCATTGCCTTTAAATTGTTTAACTTGTGTCAAACGTTTTGGGTAGCCTTCCACAAGCTTCCCACAACAAGTTGGGTGAATTTTGGCCCATTCCTCCTGACAGAGCTGGTGTAACTGAGTCAGGTTTGTAGGCCTCCTTGCTTGCACACGCTTTTTCAATTCTGCCCACAAATTTTCTATAGGATTTAGGTCAGGGCTTTGTGATGGCCACTCCAGTACCTTGACTTTGTCGTCCTTAAACCATTTTGCCACAACTTTGGAAGTATGCTTGGGGTCATTGTCCATTTGGAAGACCCATTTGCGACCAAGCTTTAACTTCCTGACTGATGTCTTGAGATGTTGCCTCAATATATCCACATCATTTTCCTACCTCATGATGCCATCTATTTTGTGAAGTGCACCAGTCTCTCCTGCAGCAAAGCACCCCCACAACATGATGCTGCCACCCCCGTGCTTCACGGTTGGGATGGTGTTCTTTGGCTTGCAAGCGTCCCCATTTTTCCTCCAAACATAACGATGGTCATTATGGCCAAACAGTTCTATTTTTGTTTTATCAGACCAGAGGACATTTCTCCAAAAAGCACAATCTTTGTCCCCATGTGCAGTTGCAAACCGTAGTCTGGCTTTTTTATGGCGGTTTTGGAGCAGTGGCTTTTTCCTTGCTGATCGGCCTTACAGGTTATGCCAATATAGGTCTGTTTTACTGTGGATATAGATACTTTTGTAACTGTTTCCTCCAGCATCTTCACAAGGTAATTTGCTGTTTTGGGATTGATTTGCACTTTTCGCACCAAAGTACATTCATCTCTAAGGAGAGGGAACGCGTCTCCTTCCTGAGCGGCATGACGGCTGCGTGGTCCCATGGTGTTT
Source organism: Salvelinus fontinalis (assembly GCF_029448725.1). Lineage (NCBI taxonomy): Eukaryota > Metazoa > Chordata > Actinopteri > Salmoniformes > Salmonidae > Salvelinus > Salvelinus fontinalis. Next base: position 37,741,252 of record NC_074675.1, read on the forward strand.
ATACTTGCGTACTATTGTTTGTACAGATGAACGTGGTACCTTCAGGCGTTTGGAAATTCTGAGGTCGTGGCTGATTTCTTTAGATTTTCCTATCATGTCAAGCAAAGAGGCACTGAGTTTGAAGGTAGGCCTTGAAATACATCCACAGGTACACCTCCAATTGACTCTAAATCCATGACGTCATTTTCTGGAATTTTCCAAGCTGTTTAAAGGCACAGTCAACTTAGTGTATGTGTATGTAAACTTACGACCCACTGTAATTGTGATACAGTGAATTATAAGTGAAATAATCTGTAAACAATTATTGGAAAAACTACTTGTGTCATGCACACAGATGTCCTAACCGACTTGCCAAAACTATAGTTTGTTAACAAGACATTTGTGGAGTGGTTAAGAGTTTTAATGACTCCAACCGAAGTGTATGTAAACTTCCGACTTCAACTGTAGATCCTCTCCGCTGGTTTCAACGGGAAGAAAAAAAAACTATCGGGGGAGGTTATCTTCTGCACTGTTCAACCAATTCAGTAAATGTGGAAGAAGAGTTAAGAGTGTCGCCTTGTTAACATCCAAAAGTGGAAGTCTCGTCACAGGCACCCTTTCCATATGCAGAGGCTAGTGTAAGTGTACCTAGAAAAAGGGTGAGCACAAGTCATGCTGCACAGAGGGATGACCGCATTCCCATTTCGCCTGTGTAATTGATTACTCAGGTGAAAACGTCTTCATTTGAAAACTTTATGGTGGAAAAACCATTGGAACCATGTCCATGATTTTATGGGTATTATGACACGTCCACTGTGGCGGACTATAAGGATTCTACCAGGAAATGTGTTTTATTATGAGGAAGTCTTGTAGTTGAGATCCTGATAATAACTTTTACTGAATGTGTGTGTGTGTGTGTGTCCACACCTGTGTGTGAGCTTGTTCAAATCAAATTTTATTTGTCACATACACATGGTTAGCAGATGTTAATGCGAGTGTAGCGAAATGCTTGTGCTTCTAGTTCCGACCTTGCAGTAATATCTAACAAGTAATCTAACAATTTCACAACAACTACCTTATACACACAAGTGTAAAGGAATGAATAAGAATATGTACATAAAATATATATATGGATGAGCGATGGCCGAACGGCATAGGCAGGATGCAGTAGATGGTATAGAGTACAGTATATACATATGAGATGAGTAATGTAGGGTATGTAAACATTATATAAAGTGGCATGTTCGTGTTGAATGACGGATTTACAGAGGTCTTGACAGTGCGTGTGTTTTCACAGCGGTGTGCTTGTCGCCCTGTCTGAATGGTGGAAGGTGTATCAGGCCAAACCGGTGTCAATGCAGTCCAGGATGGAGCGGGCACGACTGCTCGAGGTGAGAGGACAAACATACACACACAGAGACAGACAGACTCACACTACAAACATTGGTACATCCTCACAGATCCTCACACACAAATCCCTTCTCACATTTACACACAAACTGACAATCAACACATGCATGTTCACACAATACTGTACTTCCTGCACATACTAGTACTATCAGACCACCCACAGAACAAGTGTGCTTGAGTATCCCCAGTCTGGGTGGAATGACAAAGCAACATTTCCCAGGAAATAATTTGCACTCCACTTTCCCTGAATCAGGCTTTGTTTGTGTCATCATTTTGAGACGCACCCTAGTACAGTATTTCAAAGTGCACTATACAATCTCTCTGTAATGTGTGTGGGGTAGAGGAGCACTCACCAAACCTGGGTTCAGATACTATTAGAAATCATTTCACATACTTTACCAGTGCTTGATTGCCTGGCTTAAAGGCTAATAGAATAGTCCCAAAACTGCAAACCCCGCCCATCTGGCATTCTAGGCAGGCTAGAGCAAGCACTCAAAGTATTTGAAAGATTTCAAATAGTAATTGAACCCAGGTGTCTCTCACCTCAGCTCTCCCTCTGTTGGGGGTGGGTCAAGGTGTGGGTGGATAGAGATAGAGGCCCAGTACTAACTCAGCACATGTCAGATGAATTGGAAGGTGATATACAGTACCTGACTGCACCACTCGAAAACAGAAAGCTCTTCTCATCTGACCACATCGATAAAGACAGGGTCAGGAATTTTTCATGACAATGTGGATTCTTGGATTCTTGAATTATCTACCTATTACTTATTTTTTTAAAGTAAAAACTCAGCTTTGGGAGTCAGTTATGGGAACTCTGTTGAGCAGTGAAGGCTGGTGGGTGGAGCTATAGAATGACGAAGTCATTGTAACAGCTGGAATGGCACTAATGGAACGGTATCAAACACAAAGATATAGGAAAACACATTTGACCCCGTTCCATTTCATCCATACCAGCCATTACAATGAGCATGCCCTCCTATAGCTTCCCCCACTGCTGTTGAGTCTGTTCCAATGTACTGTAAAACTCAAGGCTGACAGGTATAACTGATTGAGTGAGAACCCACTCACTTCCGACTCCACGGAGTCCTCATAGAACCCACTTGGCTGAGTTACGCTGTAGGGCTATCCATTTATTGTGATGACATTGTGCAGCTTACGTTCTAACGGGGAGAACAGCCAACGGGGCTTTTTTAAACCACAGCAGTCAGCGCAAAACAGGAGGGCACCAATAAGACATCTATACTGGCTAATGGCAATGTTGTTCTCCATTTAAAAGCTCAGGCCAGAAGGAAAAGGAATTGAAAATGCCATTAAAAAAAGCTGTAGTCTAATTTTCTCTCTCTCTCTCTACTTTACAGAAAAAGAAAATCTGGATATTTTCATTTTTAAGAAGTCCATTCAGCGTGAAAGATCTTGCTCTCGAATGGGAGTTTTGTATAATTATTTCATAATTGTAAACCATGCATTCTCTCCTCTCAAAAAACAAACCCGATACATTTTGTAAAATAAAGCTGTATTTTTTCATGTAGAAAATCAACAGTATTAACTATATGCTGCTATATACTTGTATGTGTAAAAACTGTGATTGTCCAATGTGTAAACTATTCTCACATTTCTATTAAAGCAGAAAATACAGTAGAATCTGTTCCATTCCCTCCTTTTTCAGATGCAAGCCTAGTGTATTAGCCTCTCCTTCACTTTATTGCTTTAATGGTGCTTCTAGTCAATAGCCATAGTGCTTGAGATGCATAGGAGGGAGTAAATATTCCATAGTCATTTAGAAGTCTTAATGGGCTCTCCCTCCACTGTAGATACTAAATGAGGCATTACATGATGCTTTCGAACATATAGAATCTAAAAGGCCAAAACAGACATTTCTAAAATAAAATGTACCCTGAAGACAGCTTGCCTGTCAAAACGTTGGTAAATTAAATATTTTTGCGTCTGAGCTCCTCGTGTGCAGCTCTCCTTTATTTTTTAAGTTTTCTACTCCGCTAGCCAGCACCTCGCCTAAATAGGTGCGCGTTTTTTTCTAAAATAAATGTTATACCATCAAATAGGGGATGTTTATGTTTGTCCTTTGTCAAACATGTACAAGAGTGTAATGTGTAAAAAGTGTGGCATGAAATAGAGTTGTTGCTGTTGCACATCTCACTCCCCCAGAGACACCGGAGAGTGGACTCACGGTAAGGGATTCATTATTGACGGTGACCCTGGAGCAATTAGGGTTAAGTGCCTTGCTCAAGGGCAGAGCAGATTTTTCACCTAGCCGGCTCGGGGATTTGCACTAGCAATGTTTTGTGTACTGGCCAAACCCCCTAGGCTACCTGCCGCCTACTAAATCCAGAAACACTAGGCTATAAACAAACCATCCACATGTCACACATGCACTCAATTCTAATCTAGAAGATTAAATATACAAGTATTGACTACACCCGCATGCATAGTGCAACACTTACAGTATGTGTCCCACCTTGTCCGTTAACTCATCCATAAAAAAACATGGGAACTTAAACCAAATTTCAGAATGAATCTTAATTTATTGAACACACCCACACAACAGAATATAAACAATACAACATAGCTCTAAGATTTAAAAACAGGGTTTATAATATGGTCCTTTTAAAGAGAAACTCCTGAGATGAATAATAACATAATACTCATACACTGGAGGATTTAGAGGCATGATTTGGTCTGAACATTAAGAAAAAAAATAGCTATAATGAAGATTTTACTGAATGTTGGATTGTGGAATCTTTCCATCGAGAGGGAGTTGGAATATGTTTTATAGACATGGTTGGTGGTTGTTTTTCTACAGCGTCTGTGTGTGCCAGCATTAGCCTCATGACCTCAGGGCCTTGACCTTCTCCTCCAGCGTGGCTTGGTTGGCCCCAGAAAATTCATCCACCTGGGAACGACAACAGGAGAACTTACAATCACTTTCAATGTACTGTAGCAACGGTTCAAAAATCATGGGCTAGCATAGTAGTATAAACACTATACCACACTACTAGGCCTGTAGTAAATCTAACATTGTCTTAGTCACAGAAAGATACATGAAAAGACCCACCTTTTCCCCATTCTTGTAGAAATGGAACGTTGGCATGCATTTGATTTCACAGTGTTGGGCCACATCCTACAGTAACAGAGAGAGTGAATGGTGATTTAAACAGACCCTTGTGTTTATTAACCCCTTATCCATGGGGATAAGGAGCTTTGATAAGTTAGTAGTCCAAAAACAGTCCGTCTTTAAAAAAAAACATCCACGTGGTTGAGTAACACCCAGTAAGGAAGGTCTTAGTTAGGACAACCCTGTCCAGCTCAACTGACTGTGCAAAATGCCTCAAGCCTTCTGTAGTCAAGCAAACGAGTAGGTCTTGGAAAACCCCACCATTACACAAAGCGACTCCATGTAACCATAGCAACCCCAGTTTCCTGCAAAACAACGATAACCTTCCACTTGAAAACTGAGACAGGAAAGCAGGGTCATTAGTAGCTGTATAACTAGTGGTGCACGACTCCAAATCATACACCACTAGTTGGTCATTAGTAGAGCTGTCTCTGCTTTCCTGTCTTTACAAAATCTTGGCCGACTCAAAATCTTGGATATTTCTGAAGCGCACTCTACACTGAGCCTATTCTTTGCCATGTTATAGCCCTATTCGGACGGGTATTAGAGACGTTGGTTATGTAATTATCAAAGCATCTGCGTTATTCCGGAAGACGATTCACACAGGATTAGTCCCCACTCCCCAAACTGTAATTCTGAATTTGATTGACTCATGACGGAAACCTGGAGGTTTTTATTGTAGGCGGGAAGATATCTAAAAGGCCATGTCTAGACGATAATAGGCTATACTGATAACTCTTGCTTGGCTGCCAAATGTATGTGTCCCCACAATATTATAATTGTAGAGAGAAGAAAAAAAGTGATCCTTATTATTTTAGCGATCCATGGTAGACATCCTTCCTAATAACTATGCCCCCCCATCCTGCTGATTTGAGCTGCTGAACCGCATTTGCAAAAAGAAAAATAACTTTTAGCTGGGATGCCCTGCTTTGCGATCTATTGCCTAGGGTAGGGCTCTTCAAAACTGTTCGTGGAGCATTACCATCCCGTAGGTTCACTCCAACCCTAATGTAGCACATCTGATTCAATAATTAACAGGTTGATGAGCTTAATTAAAAAAATAATAATGATCTGGTTAGTTACAACTGCGGTTGAAGCCCAAACAATTTTCTAAACTACAAGGTAGCTCTCCAAGGACAGGGTTGGAGAGCCCCGACCTAGGCCATCAACAGCCAGCCAGGGTTTCATTAAATAAGCTATAGGCACAACTTTTTATTGCACATTTTAAGACTACATTTATGAATTTGGTCATGTTCAAATTTAATTCACTGGCACTATGAAGACTCTTACGCCTCGATCACACAGACGGCGTCATTGCATTTTGGTACACTAGAAGTACATTCATTTCCAATGGAACACCGAGTTTGCCTTGCAGGATTGCGTGGCAAAGGCAGTTGCAGAGCATTGTGTGGCGCATACCTTGGATTTAGCGAATGTATGCGTCAATGTATGCGTAGATGGCTTGACAGAAATAGTCAAGCCATACTCATTGAAAGCCTAATCCTACACTTTAATATACAATGCATTGCTAGACAACACGTTGTGAGGTACAGATTACCAAGATATATCCCATCTATGCGATTAGCTGTCATACTTACAACACAAACACTCCCATTGTTCATAGCGAGATAGCGGGGAGGGCCACAGTATAGACATGTCCATCGCGGGTGAGAAGAGTTCAATGTTTTTCAGTTTGGGATTTCTTAAAAATCGTTAAAAGGCTCCCAATTTCATTTAAGCGTCCACACCCCTAATCTCTATTCAGATGACACTGCTGTGTGACTCACCGCTGCGTCGTCAACGTCCACCTTGAGGAAAACCACGTTACTGTTCTCTGGTTTTTCCGACATCCCCTGTACAGAAGTAAAGAGCAGAGGTTAAAGGTCATGGGTCAGCAAAACATCAATGGAAAAACAGGCCTAATACTGTATAGTCTCAACCAGTTGACTTGGGCATAACAGCTTGTGTTCATAGACATAACATACAAAAAGGGGTATTGATTGAAGACGCACACCATTGTTTTTTGTGGCGGACTTGATTTTTGATTTACACTACCACTAGTGCCATGTAATAGACGTTTCAGAGGTGACAATGCATCTTTTGAGTCAGTGTAACATGAGTTGCAGGCAGCAGTATCACATCTACAGCTGTGGTAGTGGTGAGAACATGCTTTACTTTGCCCCAAGCCATAAAGCCCCAAGTTGTGTTCAAATGGACTGAAACTACTTGAGTTGTCTAATAGAAATCTCATTTTTGTTTTCTGTTTCATTTCAAAATATTTTGCTACGCCTTACTGAACATCCTCAGTGGGCTTTTGATTCACCGTCGCTCATTAGCATTCTGGTTAGAGATCATATTATGGGTCCTTCACATGATAAGCGCAAAGCACTGAGTCCTGGAGGAGGCTCTCCCGATGGTCACCAAGACAACACACGGCTCAGTCAGAGACAGGGTCAGTATTCCAAATGCCACCCCATTCCCTATATAGGGCACTACTTTGACCAGAGCCCATATGGACTATGGTCAAAAGTAGTGCACTATATAGGGAATAGGGTGGCATTTGGGATGCAAGCCGGGGTTTTCCCATTATCTCTCTGGCTCAGTCCAACCGCTTCAGACAACTCCCACTTGGCATGAGGCCTCTCACTGGAGAACATCAGACAGCTACAACTAGCAGAGGCGGTTGTTCCATGTCATTTCTGCAAGCCATGACACCCACCATCTCCGATTGTTCAGAAATCATTTCTGTAGTTAGGAACGCTAAACGTATGTGTTTCTACAACATTTTATTGAAAAAAAAAGGTTTAGATATGACAGCGCTTACTCACAAAATACGGTCACAAATATCCTACCAACAGGACATTCAAAACTAATATCTTATGTTTCATCGAGTCGTGGCTGAATGGCGACATGAATAACATACACTGTATCGGCAGCATAGAACAGCAGCCTCTAGTAAGACAAGAGGTGACTGTTTATGTATATTTGTAAACAGCTGGTGCATGAGGGGAAGTCTCAAGGTTTTGCTCGTCTGAGGTAGTGTATCTCATGATAAGCTGTAGACCACACCGTCTACCTAGAGAGTATCTATATTCCTCGTAGCTGTCTATTTACCACCACAAACCGATGCTGACACTAAGACCGCACTCATGGAGCTGTATACGACCATAAGCAAACAGGAAAACGCTCATCCAGAGGCGGAGCTCCTAGTGGCCGGGGACTTTAATGTAGGGAAACTTAAATCTGTTTTTACAAAAGTCTACCAGCATGTTAAAAGTGCAACCAGAGAAACAAAATAACTCCAGAACACCTTTACTTCACAGACGTGTACAAAGCTCTCTCACCCTTCATTTGGCAAAACTGACCATAATTCTATCCTCCTAATTCCTGCTTACAAGCAAAAACTAAAGCAAGAAGCACAAGTGACTGTCAATAAAGAAGTGGTTGGATGACGCCGATGCTAAGCTACAGGACTGTGTTGCTAGCACTGACTGGAATATGTTCCAGGATTCTTCCAATCGCATTGAGGAGTACAACACATTAGTCACTGGCTTCATCAATAAGTGCATCGATGACGTCGTCCCCACAGTGACCGTGTGTACATACCCCAACCAGAAGCCATGGATTACAGGCAACATCCTCACTGAGCTGAAGTGTAGAGCTACTGCTTTCAAGGAGCGGGACTCTAACCCGGAAGCTTATAAGAAATCTCGCTATGCCCGCCAAAGAAACATCAAACAGGCAAAGCGTCAATACAGGAACTAAGATTTAATTTTCCTACACCATCTCCGACGCTAATCGGATGTGGCAGGGCTTGCAAACTATTACAGACTACAAAAAGGAAGCACAGCCACAAGCTGTCCAATGCCTACAAGACAAGCTAAATCTCTTCTATGCTCGCGTCGAAGCAAGCAACACTAAAGCATGCATGAGCGCATCAGCTGTTCCGGACGACTGTGATCATGCTCCGCCGCAGCCGACACGAGTCAGACCTTTAAAACAGGGTCAACAGTCACAAGGCCACAGGTCCTGATGGATTACCAGAACACGTACTCCAAGCATGCACTGACCAACTGGCAAGTGTCTTCACTGACATTTTTCAACCTGTCCCTTACCGAGTCTATAATACCAGCATGTTTCAAGCAGACCACCATAGTCCCTGTGCCCAAGAACACTAAAAGTAACCTGCCTCACTGACTACCAACCAGTAGTCCTCCCATCTGTAGCCATGAAGTGCTTCGAAAGGCTGGTCAAGGCTCACAACACCATTATCCCAGAAATACTAGATTCACTCCAATTTGCATACCACCCCAACAGATGACGCAATCTCAATCCACACTGCCCTTTCACACCTGGACAAAAGGAACACATGTGAGAATTCTAATTGACTACAGCCCAGCATTCAACACTATAGTGCCCTCAAAGCGCATCACTAAGCTAAGGACCCTGGGACTAAACACCTCCCTCTGCAACTGGATCCTGGACTTCCTGACGGGCCCCGCCCAGGTGGTAAGGGTAGGAAACACATCCGCAACACTGATCGTCAACACGGGGGCCCCTCAGGGGTGCGTGCTCAGTCCCCTCCTGTACTCCCTGTTCACTCAAGACTGCACGGACAGGCACGACTCCAACACCATCATTAAGTTTGCATACAACTCAGTGGTAGGCCTGATCACCGACGACGAGACAGCCTATAGGGAGGGGGTCAGAGATCTGGCCGTGTGGTGCCAGGATAACAACCTCTCCCTCAACATGATCAAGACAAAGATGATTGTGGATAGGATAAAGCAATCCTTCTGCCCCCCCCCCCCCCTAAAAGATTTAGATGCACTATTGTAAAGTGGCTGTTCCACTGGATGTCATAAGGTGAATGGAATGCACCAATTTGTAAGTCGCTCTGGATAAGAGCGTCTGCTAAATGACTTAAATGATGTAAATGATTGTGGACTACAGGAAAAGTAGTACCGAGCATGTGTAACAGGGTTTTATTGGTGATTCCCCTTGCCACTTTATTGTTAAGCCAATGGGTTTTTGGTGTTAGTTTTGTTTTGCCTTCACCTACTCAACATGGCATCCTATTGGCTGGTTTGCGTAGCTTGCTTACGAGGGAGGATGTTTCAGTTAGAATCGTCCTAGTGAACAAGCACCAAACCAGCGGTAAGTTGTTGGTTGCAAAGCACTGTACATCAAAAGTGATTTTTATACTCCCAAGTGATGATTTAAATGTACAATTTATATACATTTGTTTGTAAATGTTATTCGAACATCACACATAAGATGCAGTGTTTTTTGGAGAATATTGGTTGTGCATTTTGGTTGTAAAGAATTCCCGCCAGTACTAGCTAGCAACTTACTGTGTCTGGTGGGGGGGGGTTTCATATATTTTGTACAGTGCGTGAGTGCAGAGTTGGATGGTGAGCCGTGCATTGCATGACGTGCAATTTTGTGCTGTTCCTATCAGAATAAATCTCCATGACTGGTGCTACACTTTGGAGTTTGTGTCGAGGATTGATTGTACACAACGCAAGAAGAGTACTGTTACACACGCTCCCATTCTCATCGACGGGGTTGTAGTGGAGCAGGTTGAGAGCTTCAAGTTCCTTGGTGTCCACATCACCAACAAACTATCATGGTTCAAACACCTCA
>NC_074675.1:38079510-38114744 GCF_029448725.1 Salvelinus fontinalis
TTTAAAAAATCGGAAATGTTGACTGGATTCACAAGATCTGTGTCTTTCATTAGCTGTATTGGACTTTAATGTGTGAAAGTTAAATATTTTAAAAAAATATTTTTTTTGAATTTCGCGGCACTGGTTTTTCAGTGGGGGGGGGGGGGGGGGTGCCGCTAGCGCCACGCTGATCCTAGACAGGTTAAATAAAGGTAAAAAAGAAATTAACTTCTTATGGCTGCAGGCCCCCTGGCGCGTATTGAAAAACTGGAAAATATGTGCCCATTTTCAAACGGCCTCTTAATGAATTTTTTTTGCTCTTTACCTCCAATCTGAATCCCACACAATTCAGAATAACAAAGAAAAAAAAATGAAACAAAAAGACAAATATGATTTAACTTCCCCCTCTCGCAATTGTATTTCATAAGCAAATTGAATATGGCCATCTATATAGATACACTCTGAAACAAGAAGAGCCCTGACATTCATTCATACATACATAAACATGGGGGGCTTATTGTAACGGGGCTGGTTTGAGGTTGGACCGTGGGTGGTGTTGATGGACAGGGTTCTCCTGTGGCACAGTTGATAACCCGTTGGGGTTACGTATTTAATAATATGTAAGCACTCACTGTACTGTAAGACGCTTCGGATAAAAGCATCTGATAATTGGCATATCAAGTTTTGATGTTTGGAGTATTAGAGGGTCATGGTTCTTGGATAGATCATTTCCATTTGATAAGTAGACTCATAACAGTTGAAATCTCAGACAGAACTTTTTCTTTGAATGACCTCCATTGCAACAAGTGCATACAACTACTGTGCTGCAGTTGTACTGGTCTGGTACAAAAACTTATTTCAGCATTGAATTACTCCATGCATCTGATTGGATAGCATATCACAAACAAAATATGCCATTATACATTAACTAGCCTGTAGACAGATCAGTGTAATGAAAAATAAATTATTTAATAATGAGGTCTTTCAAACTCGAGCGAAGCTAAACTATAAAACATGCCATCTTAATAATTTTAGCTAAGATTTAGCCTTGCGGGAGACAGGTAGTTCAGGTCAGTACCAATCACGCAAAGAGTGGTTGTAGTGTTATACCATGGACCGCAAGCCTGTTTTGTATTGGAGTATGTGTATCAAAGAGTATTTCCGTACATGATTACGACATATCTGTAAAACTATTAGCCAATAGGTTCACAGAATCTGTCTGTCAATGGATTTGATACAAACTGGACCGACGAGAGGGTCATTCACAAAGCCCACCCCAGATGTCATCACCCCCCAGGTCCACCCAACCTAACCCGGATATAGTTACCTAACGTTGTCCTGTTTGACTTTACCATTCCTGCTTGCAGGTGCATCGAGCGGTTCTTTATACATACAGCTATAGGCTGATCAGTTGATAGATTTCTGGTAAAAATGTACAAAGACACTAAATGCTGGCAAGCCAAGCCATGGTGGGAAGGGTTTTTCTTTTCGAAAAGGGTTTCAAGTCCACTTCTTACTTTCATCTCGTTTCATTTTTTTCATATGTCAAACCACTGATCTTGATGTTTGCTGGTAGTACTGCATATGAATATATTACAGTATTTCATACTTGTCGACCAGGAACGACGTCTCTGAGGAGAACCTCACTGGAACTTCTCCATCTACCTGGGACACTTTGGCCACCGTTATGTCGCAGTAGTTTCCTTTGGAGACGAAGGAGACGTTGACAGGGAAGAAATCATTGGGCTGGCCTGCCACGCTGAACTCCAGACTTCCTGTCTTGTTGTTGACGTCCACCACGGGTAAACACCACTCTAGAACATTCCGCCGGCTGTCGTGGCGATACTCTCCGTCCAGGTCGCCAATCACAGGCGCACCCACACCTGACGGGATGGGAATAGAGATGACTACATCATTCAATTCAAGTGCGTCTTCCTGAAGCTCGTACTCTATGTTGACATCACAGCCAGTGGCACTCTCAGAGGGCCAGCAGTTTATCGTTAGTGGTATGAGGGTCTCGTCTGTGGTCTGTAGCCTCCACTTGAGCACGCCCACGTCATTGTTCAGAGGGAAGGACTTGTCTGGGTTCTTCAGGCCCAGCACGGAGTCTGTGGTGAACAGCTTCTTATCCACGTTGGGGTGGGTCTGCAGCTGGACTCCCTTCTTGTCTCCGTTGTTGATGGTGAGGCGAATGCGTCCGTTCTTGTCGTCGGCCACTCGGAGGGTGATCATACCCAGCACCTCCAGGTTCTGTAGCCCTCCGTCTCTCCCACAGGTCAGGCTGATTTTCTCCTCACAACGCAGGTGCACGCTCTCTGTGTTAACTGGTGGAGGCAGGGCTTTGGATGCCTCGGAGGGCCTCTTCCCTGAGCTGGGCATGATGACTTGTCCCTCAGACTTGAGCTTGTCCACAAAGTCATCTACCTCCTTCCCCCTGGCACTCAGCTTCAGGGCCTTACTGGGACCCCTAGCCCTGGCAGGGACAGGTGAGGCCTTGGGTTTCTCTGGCTCCATGAGGGTGTCTGTGATGATGGTAGCGTTGCTGCTGCTGGACATGCTGCCGAACCCTCCGGAGAACCCTGGGGACTTCTTCCCTGAACGGTCCGCGTCCCGCCTGGCCTGTTGCAGCGCCTTAGCCTTTCTCCTCATCTCGGCCTTAGCCTCTCGCTCCTGGGTCTCTCGGACAGCGTGGAGCACCTTCTCCTCATGAGAGTCCATCTCTGTGAATGTTCTGATCTGGGCCAGGTTGACGTTCTCCCTGTAGCCCAGCGCCACGATCTCGTCAAAGGCAAAGATCAGGTCAAAACAGTGGTCCGAGACCTCCCCTTCCTCCAGCACCCGACAGTACTCTGGGATCACGCGTGAGAAGAGGCGTAGTGTCTCCAGGTCCTCTAGGATGTTGCTGTTCTTGGTGGTGACCAGCACCATGTAGAGCTTCTCCAGGGGCTGGTAAACGTAGCGCACGCTCTCAGTCTCCACAAACGTGTGCTGCTTGCCTGTGTTCATCAGCTTGGGGAAGGCGGCCAGCAGGCCCTCCACAGGCGTCCGGGTCATCTCCACAAACTGCCGCGACACGATGGCCTTGCCCGCCTTGGTGCACACCGCTGCTGCCAACAGCACCATTTTGTTGTTATCCCTTGTGCTACAAATCCTTGTGCAGTTTCCGTAATGTAATACCACGTATTAGTGTCTAAAATATAATATTTATGCGGAGTGAAACTTGCGTCTGTTTAATTTACTGTCTCAATATGGAAGGACCTCAAGCCACGTCTCCACCGGGCTTTTTTTGCTCTTACAATATGCATATATTTACTACTGTTGGATAGAAAACAGTCTCTAGTTTCTAAAAACGTTTGAATTATTTCTCTAAGTGGAACAGAACTATTTTTACAGCCCATTTCCTATCCGGATTTGAGATTTCCAAAATCGATGTCTCTCTTCAAGACCTTGTCTATAAAAGGGCATGTCACTTGGGACCATAGAAACACGTCATTCGCCTTCCACTGGGTGTCATGCGGAAGTGAGAGCAGAAAGGACTTGAATATCTCGTTCAGGGCTTGAATACAGCCTCTTGGAGTGAGAGGACCGCCATAATTTTTTTTTCCCAGGCGCGAAGTTGGACTTTGTATTGCCTCCTGGAAAACTGTCGTTATACGTGAATATAGTCTCCGGCTTCGATTTGACTTGATACATGTCACAATATCATCCTAAAGTATGTTTTTTCAATATAGTTTAATTATATTATTGAAATTTATTCGTTTTACTCTGTAAAACATTTAAAAAATCGGACATGTTGGCTGGATTGACAAGATGTTTATCTTTCAAATGCTGTATTGGACTTGTTAATGTGTGAAAGTTAAATATTTAAAAAAAATAGATTTTGAATTTCGCGCCCTGCAATAGAGCTGGATGTTGTCATAAGTGTACCGACGTCGGGACAGCCCGCCTAACAGGTTAACACGTTTTTCTTAATTGAGAAACGAGCTTAAAGTTTTCTTTACTGACCATAATTTTCACATTTCTGACCGCTTGCATGATGACGAGTTTCTCACACGACTGGCCTATCTGGGTGATGTTTTTCTTGCCTGAATGATCTGAATTTAGGATTACAGGAACTCTCCCTAACTATATTCAAAGTGCGGGACAAAATTTAGGCTAAGATTAAGAAGTTTGAGCTCTTTTCTGTCTGCATTAACCTGTCTAGGATGAGGAAAGGCAGAGCCGCGAAATTCAAAAAAAAAATTTTTTTTTTAATATTTAACTTTCACACATTAAAGTCCAATACAGCTAATGAAAGACGCAGATCTTGTGAATCCAGCCAACATGTCCGATTTTTAAAATGTTTTACAGGGAAGACACAATATGTAAAGATGTAAATCTATTAGCTAAAAACACATTAGCATAATCCACCATCTTTTCTTTGTCCACCAACAACAGTAGCTATCACTAATTCGGCTAAACTAAGATATTTATAGCCCCTAACCAAGAAAAAAACTCATCAGATGACAGTCTGATAACATATTTATGGTATGGGATAGGTTTTGTTAGAAAAATGTGCATATTTCAGGTAGATGGCATAGGTTACAATTGCACCCACCGTCACAAATGGACTAGAATAACTACATAGAGCAACGTGTTTACCTACTTACTAATCATCAAACATTTCGTAAAAATACACAGCATACACTAATCGAAAGACACAGATCCTGTGAATACAGACAATATTTCAGATTTTCTAAGTGTCTTACAGCGAAAACACAATAAATCGTTATATTAGCATAGCACATGTGCAAACATTACCCCAGCATTAATTCTAGCCAAAGTGAGCGATAACGTAAACATCGCCAAAATATATTATTTTTTTCACTAACCTTCTCAGAATTCTTCAGATGACACCCCTGTAACATCACATTACAACATGCATATACAGTTTGTTCGAAAATGTGCATATTTAGCCACCAAAATCATGGTTAGACAATGGGGAAAGTAGCCCAGCTGGTGAGAAAATGTCCGTGCGCCATATTAGACAGTGATCTACTCGTATACATAAATACTCATAAACGTGACTAAAAAATATAGGGTGGACAGCGATTGATAGACAATTTAATTCTTAATACAATCGCGGAATTACATTTTTTAAATTATCCTTACTTTTCAATACAGTTTGCGCCAAGCGAAGCTACGTCAAAAAACATGGCGTCCTAAGCCACTAACATTTTTCGACAGAAACACGATTTATCATAATAAAAATTTCCTACTTTGAGCTGTTCTTCCATCAGTATCTTGGGCAAAGGATCCTTTCTTGGGTCTAATCGTCTTTTGGTGGAAAGCTGTCCTCTTGCCATGTGGAAATGCCAACTGCGTTCAGCATGAACTGGAAGCGTGCCCAGCGATTCACAGCGTTTCAGAAATAAATGTCCCAAAATCGCACTAAACGGATATAAATTGCTATAAAACGCTTTAAATTAACTACCTTATGATGTTTTTAATTCCTATAACGAGTCTTAACATGACCGGAGAAAGATTACTCCCAACACTAATGCTTGGAACAGGTGCGGGTCGGTGTCCTCCAGGCGCATGACGCAGCTCCAAAAGAGTGACTAGCTACAGGGTTTTTTAATTTATAGTGCCTGTGAACGCGCAATCGACCCCATTCAAATCGTCATCACGTAAAGGCATCCAGGGGAAGACGTAAGCAGTGTCCGTATACTCATAGGAATAACATTGGCTTTAAAACTGACTCCAGAACAGTGGCCAAAATTTCTGAAATCTGACTCCATGTCAGGGAAATTGCTGTAGAATGGGTTCTGTTCCACTTAGAGACAAAATTTAAACTCCTATAGAATCTATAACCTGTTTTCCATCCAATAATAATAATAATATGCATATTGTACGATCAAGAATTTTGTAGGAAGCCGTTTCAAAAATTACACGATTAGCATAAATAGTGACAACAGCGCCCCCAGCCTCAACAGGTTAACAAGGATAACACACATGTCTTTCCATCATTGTATGTTTTTTTGTGTGCAAATGAACTCAAGCTTATGGACAACGTCAAATGTGATATTGCGAAAAGATTTGGCATGGGTCCTCAGATCCTAAAAAAGTTATACAGCTGCACCATCGAGAGCATCCTGACTGGTTGCATCACCGCCTGGTATGGCAACTGCTCGGCATCCGCCTGCAAAGTGTTACAGAGGGTAGTGCATACGGCCCAGTACATCACTGGAATCAAGCTTCCTGCTATCCAGAACCTATATACAAGGCGATGTCAGAGGAAGGCCCTAAAAATTGCCAAAGACTCCAGCCACCCAAGTCATAGACTGTTCTCTCTGCTACCGCACGGCATGTGGTACCGGAGTGCCAAGTCTAGGACCAAAAGCCTTCTAAACAGCTTCTACCCCCAAGCCATAAGACTCCTTAACAGCCAAATGGCTACCCAGACTCCTTAACAGCCAAATGGCTACCCAGGCTACATGCACACTTGTGGCCTGTAGGAGGTCATTTTGCAGGGCGCTGGCAGTGCACCTCCTTGCACAAAGACGGAGGTAGCGGTCCTGCTGCTGGGTTGTTGCCCTCCTATGGCCTCCTCCACGTCTCCTGATGTACTGGCCTGTCTCCTGGTAGCGCCTCCATGCTCTGGACACTACGCTGACAGACACAGCAAACCTTTTTGCCACAGCTCGCATTGATGTGCCATCCTGGATGAACTGCACTACCTGAGCCACTTGTGTAGGTTGTAGACTCCGTCTCATGCTACCACTAGAGTGAGAGCACCGCCAGCATTCAAAAGTGACCAAAACATCAGCCAGGAAGCGTAGGAACTGAGAAGTGGTCTGTGGTCACCACCTGCAGAATCACTCCTTTTTTGGGGGTGTCTTGCTAATTGCCTGTAATTTCCACCTTTTGTCAATTCCATTTGCACAACAGCATGTGAAATTTATTGTCAATCAGTGTTGCTTCCTAAGTGGACAGTTTGATTTCACAGAAGTGTGATTGACGTGGAGTTACATTGTGTTGTTTAAGTGTTCCCTTTATTTTTTTGAGCAGTGTATTTAGTATAGTTGTATGTAAAACGGATAACTTATTTATTGGTTCATTATTTTATTTTTTATGAAATCCACTGTTGGATGGTTCTCCCCTTCCTCCTCTGAGGAGCCTCCACTGGTATACACATGATGGGGATCTATCTACAGAGGACAACGACAAAACTCTGTCTGGCCATTTCTCAGTTATTTGGAGCAGACAGAGCCCGCTGTAATAGCGCAAACTTACTATTGAAACAATAGATCTTGGCTATGTATTTAAGATTGAAATATACAATGCATTCGGAAAGTAATCAAAACCCTTGACTTACTCCACATTTCGGTAGGTTACGGCGTTATTCTAAAATGTATTACATGTATTTTTTCCTCATCAATCTACAAACAGCACCCAATAATGATAAAGCAAAAACAGGTTTTTAGACATTTCTGAACATCTATAAAAATGTAAAATAAAAACTGGAATATTACATAAGTATTCAGACCCTTTACTCAATACTTTGTTGAAGCACCTTTGGCAGCGATTACAGCCTCGAATCTTCTTGGGTATGACGCTGCAAGGTTGGCACACCTGTATTTGGGGAGTTTCTCCCATTCTTCTCTGCAGATCCTCTCAAGCTCTGTCAGATTGGATGGGGTGGAACGATGCACAGCTAATTTCAAGTCTCTCCAGAGATGTTCAATCGGGTTCTGGCTGGGGCACTCAAGGACATTCAGAGACTTCTCCTGAAGCAACTCCTGTGATGTCTTGGCTGTGTGCTTAGGGTCTTTGTCCTGTAGGAAGGTGAACCTTTGCCCCAGTCTGAGGTCCTGAGTGCTCTGGAGCAGGTTTTCATCAAGGATCTCTTTGTACTTTGCTCCGTTAATCTTTCCCTTTAAAGATTTCTTTTTTTTTTTCTTCTCCCAGTCCCCTGACTAGTCTCCCAGTCCCTGCGTTTTGGCAAACTCCAAGCGGGCTGTCATGTGCCTTTTACTGAGGAGTGGCTTTCATCTGTCCACTCTGCCATAAAGGCCTGATAAGTGAAGTGCTGCAGAAATGGTTGTCCTTCTGGAAGGTTCTCCCATCTCCACAGATAAACTCTAGAGCTTTGTCAGAGTGACCATCAGGTTCTTTGTCAAATCCACGACCAATGCCTTTCTCACCCAATTGTCTAATTTGGCCGGGCGGCCAGCTCTAAGAAGAGTCTTGGTGGTTCCAAACGTCTTCCAATTAAGAATGATGGAGGCCACTGTGTTCTTGGGGACCTTCAATGCAGCAGAATGTTTTTGGGACCCTTCCCCAGATCTGTGCCTCGTCTGTGCCTCGACACAATCCTGTCTCGGAGCTCGATGGACAATTCCATCGACCTCATGGTTTGGGTTTTGCTCTGGCATGCACTGTCAACTGTGGGACCTAATAAAGACACGTGTGTGCCTTTCCAAATCATGTCCAGTCAACTGAACTTACCACAGGTGGACTCCAATCCATCTCAAGGATGATCAATGGAAACAGGATGCACCTGAGCTCAATTTCGAGTCACATAGCAAAGGGTCTGAATACTTATGTAAATAAGGTATTTTTTCCCCAAAAAATGATACGTGTTTTTGCTTTGTCATTATGGGGTATTCTGTGTAGATTGGTGACAACATACATTTTTTATACACTTTAGAATAAGGCTTTAACGTAACAAAATTTACAAAACGTCAAGGGGTCTGAATACTACACTTTTCAGTATAGTACCTGAACATGCATGGACTAGATTGAGATTGAGGTCTTCGATTAATCAAATTTTTCAGCTTTGTCTTTTGCTTTGTCCAGTCTGATGTTTGAAGACCTTTGTCCCTGGAGACACAGTTAATATGGAATACTTCATCACTGGGGACCTCGGCAACTACAACAACTGGTTCAAAGTGACAATGAGACAGTCTGAGTCAGTCCAGCCAGGAGACTGGGTGCTCTGAAAGGGACAATACACACTGAGACCTGTACAGGAGAACACAGTGTCTATTGGTTCAGACATGGCTCAGGAGAATCCCGTCCAGGAGAGCCAATACTATACAATGATACAAAAAATAGGAAATATAAACGGTTTAATTCTTTCAGGTGGTGACATTCAAGTGGCGACTGAAGCAATCAATCAATCAATCAATCAATTTTATTTTATATAGCCCTTCGTACATCAGATAATATCTCGAAGTGCTGTACAGAAACCCAGCCTAAAACCCCAAACAGCTAGAATGCAGGTGTAGAAGCACGGTGGCTAGGAAAAACTCCCTAGAAAGGCCAAAACCTAGGAAGAAACCTAGAGAGGAACCAGGCTATGAGGGGTGGCCAGTCCTCTTCTGGCTGTGCCGGGTGGAGATTATAACAGAACTATGCCAAGATGTTCAAAAATGTTCATAAGTGACAAGCATGGTCAAATAATAATCATGAATAATTTTCAGTTGGCTTTTCATAGCTGATCATTAAGAGTTGAAAAACAACAGGTCTGGGACAGGTGGCGGTTCCATAACCGCAGGCAGAACAGCTGAAACTGGAATAGCAGCAAGGCCAGGCGGACTGGGGACAGCAAGGAGTCACCACGGGCGGCAGTCCCGATGCATGGTCCTAGGGCCCAGGTCCTCCGAGAGAAAGAAAGAGAGAAGGAGAAAATTAGAGAGAGCCAAGATTTTCAAAATGTTCATAAATGACAAGCATGGTCAAATAATAATCAGGAATAAATCTCAGTTGGCTTTTCATAGCCGATCATTAAGAGTTGAAAACAGCAGGTCTGGGACAGGTAGGGGTTCCATAACCGCAGGCAGAAGAGTTGAAACTGGAATAGCAGCAAGGCCAGGCGGACTGGGGGCAGCAAGGAGTCACCACGGCCGGTAGTCCCGACGTATGGTCCTAGGGCTCAGGTCCTCCGAGAGAAAGAGAGGAGAAAATTAGAGAGAGCCAAGATTTTCAAAATGTTCATAAATGACAAGCATGGTCAAATAATAATCAGGAATAAATCTCAGTTGGCTTTTCATAGCCGATCATTAAGAGTTGAAAACAGCAGGTCTGGGACAGGTAGGGGTTTCGTAACCGCAGGCAGAAACAGTTGAAACTGGAATAACAGCAAGGCCGGGCGGACTGGGGACAGCAAGGTGTCAGCATGCCCGGTAGTCCTGACGTATGGTCCTAGGGCTCAGGTTCTCAGAGAGAAAGAGAGAACGAGAGAATTAGAGAGAGCATACTTAAATTCACACAGGACACTGGATAAGACAGGAGAAGTATTCCAGGTATAACCAACAGACCCTAGCCCCCCGACACATAAACTACTGCAGCATAAATACTGGAGGCTGAGACAGGAGCGGTCAGGAGACACTGTGGCCCCATCCGAAGAAACCCCCGGACAGGGCCAAACAGGAAGGATATAACCCCACCCACTCTGCCAAAGCACAGCCCCCACACCACTAGAGGGATATCCTCAACCACCAACTTACAATCCTGAGACAAGGCCGAGTATAGCCCACAAAGGTCTCCATCACAGCACAACCAAGGGGGGGCGCCAACCCAGACAGGAAGTTCACGTCAGTAACTCAACCCACTCAAGTGACGCACCCCTCCTAGGGACGGCATGAAAGAGCACCAGCAAGCCAGTGACTCAGCCCCAGTAACAGGGTTAGAGGCAGAGAATCCCAGTGGAGAGAGGGGAACCGGCCCTGGAGAGACAGCAAGGGCGGTTCGTTGCTCCAGAGCCTTTCCGTTCACCTTCACACTCCTGGGCCAGACTACACTCAATCATATGACCTACTGAAGAGATAAGTCTTCAGTAAAGACTTAAAGGTTGAGACTGAGTCTGCGTCTCTCACATGGGTAGGCAGACTGTTCCATAAAAATGGAGATCTATAGGAGAAAGCCCTGCCTCCAGCTGTTTGCTTAGAAATTTTAGGGACAATTAGGAGGCCTGCGTCTTGTGACCGTAGCGTACGTGTAGGTATGTACGGCAGGACCAACTCGGAAAGATAGGTAGGAGCAAGCCCATGTAATGCTTTAAAGGTTAACAGTAAAACCTTGAAATCAGCCCTTGCCTTAACGGGAAGCCAGTGTAGGGAAGCTAGCACTGGAGTAATATGATCAAATTTCTTGGTTCTAGTCAGGATTCTAGCAGCCGTATTTAGCACTAACTGAAGTTTATTTAGTGCTTTATCCGGGTAGCCGGAAAGTAGAGCATTGCAGTAGTCTAACCTAGAAGTAACAAATGCATGGATTAATTTTTCTGCATCATTTTTGGACAGAAAATTTCTGATTTTTGCAATGTTACGTAGATGGAAAAAAGCTGTCCTTGAAACAGTCTTGATATGTTCGTCAAAAGAGAGATCAGGGTCAAGAGTAACGCCGAGGTCCTTCACAGTTTTATTTGAGACGACTTTACAACCATCAAGATGAATTGTCAGATTTAACAGAAGATCTCTTTGTTTCTTGGGACCTAGAACAAGCATCTCTGTTTTGTCCGAGTTTAAAAGTAGAAAGTTTTCAGCCATCCACTTCCTTATGTCTGAAACACAGGCTTCTAGCGAGGGCAATTTTGGGGCTTCACCATGTTTCATTGAAATGTACAGCTGTGTGTCATCCGCATAGCAGTGAAAGTTAACATTATGTTTTCGAATAACATCCCCAAGAGGTAAAATATATAGTGAAAACAATAGTGGTCCTAAAACGGAACCTTGAGGAACACCGAAATGTACAGTTGATTTGTCAGAGGACAGACCATTCACAGAGACAAACTGATATCTTTCCGACAGGTAAGATCTAAACCAGGCCAGAACTTGTCCGTGTAGACCAATTTGGGTTTCCAGTCTCTCCAAAAGAATGTGGTGATCGATGGTGTCAAAGGCAGCACTAAGGTCTAGTAGCACGAGGACAGATGCAGAGCCTCGGTCTGACGCCATTAAAAGGTCATTTACCACCTTCACAAGTGCAGTCTCAGTGCTATGATGGGGTCTAAAACCAGACTGAAGCATTTCGTATACATTGTTTGTCTTCAGAAAGGCAGTGAGTTGCTGCGCAACAGCTTTTTCTAAAATTTTTGAGAGGAATGGAAGATTCGATATAGGCCGATAGTTTTTTATATTTTCCGGGTCAAGGTTTGGCTTTTTCAAGAGAGGCTTTATCACTGCCACTTTTAGTGAGTTTGGTACACATCCGGTGGATAGAGAGCTGTTTATTATGTTCAACATAGGAGGGCCAAGCACAGGAAGCAGCTCCTTCAGCAGTTTAGTAGGAATAGGATCCAGTATGCAGCTTGAAGGTTTAGAGGCCATGATTATTTTCATCATTGTGTCAAGAGATATAGTACTAAAACACTTAAGTGTCTCTCCCGATCCCAGGCCCTCGCAGAGCTGTGCAGATCCAGGACAGCTAAGCCCTGGAGGAATACGCAGATTCAAAGAGGAGTCCGTAATTTGCTTTCTAATGGTCATGATCTTTTCCTCAAAGAAGTTCATGAATTTATTACTGCTGAAGTGAAAGCCATCCTCTCTTGGGGAATGCTGCTTTTTAGTTAGCTTTGCAACAGTATCAAAAAGAAATTTTGGATTGTTCTTATTTTCCTCGATTAAGTTGGAAAAGTAGGATGATCGAGCAGCAGTGAGGGCTCTTCGGTACTGCACGGTACTGTCTTTCCAAGCTAGTCGGAAGACTTCCAGTTTTGTGTGGCGCCATTTCCGTTCCAATTTCCTGGAAGCTTGCTTCAAAGCTCGGGTATTTTCTGTATACCAGGGAGCTAGTTTCTTATGACAAATGTTTTTCGTTTTTAGGGGTGCAACTGCATCTAGGGTATTGCGCAAGGTTAAATTGAGTTCCTCAGTTAAGTGGTTAACTGATTTTTGTCCTCTGACGTCCTTGGGTAGGCAGAAGGAGTCTGGAAGGGCATCAAGGAATTTTTGTGTTGTCTGAGAATTTATAGCACGACTTTTGATGCTCCTTGGTTGGGGTCTGAGCAGATTATTTGTTGCGATTGCAAACGTAATAAAATGGTGGTCCGATAGTCCAGGATTATGTGGAAAAACATTAAGATCTACAACATTTATTCCATGGGACAAAACTAGGTCCAGAGTATGACTGTGGCAGTGAGTAGGTCCAGAGACATGTTGGACAAAACCCACTGAGTCGATGATGGCTCCGAAAGACTTTTGGAGTGGGTCTGTGGACTTCTCCATGTGAATATTAAAATCACCAAAAATTAGAATATGATCTGCTATGACTACAAGGTCTGATAGGAATTCAGGAAACTCAGAGAGGAACGCTGTATATGGCCCAGGAGGCCTGTAAACAGTAGCTATAAAAAGTGATTGAGTAGGCTGCATAGATTTCATGACTAGAAGCTCAAAAGACGAAAATGCCATTTTTTTTTTTGTAAATTGAAATTTGCTATTGTAGATGTTAGCAACACCTCCGCCTTTGCGGGATGCACGGGGGATATGGTCACTAGTGTAACCAGGAGGTGAGGCCTCATTTAACACAGTAAATTCATCAGGCTTAAGCCATGTTTCAGTCAGGCCAATCACATCAAGATTATGATCAGTGATTAGTTCATTGACTATGACTGCCTTTGAAGTGAGGGATCTAACATTAAGTAACCCTATTTTGAGATGTGAGGTATCACGATCTCTTTCAATAATGGCAGGAATGGAGGAGGTCTTTATCCTAATAAGATTGCTAAGGCGAACACCGCCATGTTTAGTTTTGCCCAACCTAGGTCGAGGCACAGACACAGTCTCAATGGGTATGGCTGAGCTGACTACACTGACTGTGCTATTGGCAGACTCCACTAAGCTGGCAGGTTGGCTAACAGCCTGCTGCCTGGCCTGCACCCTATTTCATTGTGGGGCTAAAGGAGTTAGAGCCCTATCTATGTTGGTAGATAAGATGAGAGCACCCCTCCAGGTAGGATGGAGTCCGTCACTCCTTAGCAGGTCAGGCTTGGTCCTGTTTGTGGGTGAGTCCCAGAAAGAGGGCCAATTATCTACAAATTCTATCTTTTGGGAGGGGCAGAAAACTGTTTTCAACCAGCGATTGAGTGCTGAGACTCTGCTGTAGAGCTCGTCACTCCCCCTAACTGGGAGGGGGCCAGAGACAATTACTCGATGCCGACACATCTTTCTAGCTGATTTACACGCTGAAGCTATGTTGCACTTGGTGACCTCTGACTGTTTCATCCTAACATCGTTGGTGCCGACGTGGATAACAATATCTCTATACTCTCTACACTCGCCAGATTTAGCTTTAGCCAGCACCATCTTAAGATTAGCCTTAACGTCGGTAGCCCTGCCCCCTGGTAAACAGTGTATGATCGCTGGGTGATTCGTTTTAAGTCTAATACTGCGGGTAATGGAGTCGCCAATGACTAGGGTTTTCAATTTGTCAGAGCTAACGGTGGGAGCCTTCGGCGTCTCAGACCCCGTAACGGGAGGAGTAGAGACAAGAGAAGACTCAGACTCAGACTCCGACTCGCTACATAATGGGGAAAACCGGTTGAAAGTTTCTGTCGGCTGAATGAGCGACACCGGTTGAGCATTCCAACAGCATTTCCCTCCAGAAGCCATGAGAAAGTTGTCCGGCTGCGGGGACTGTGCGGGGGGATTTATACTAACGTTACTATCTGTACTTACTGGTGGCACAGACGCTGTTTCTTCCTTTCCTACACTGAAAATACCCTTGCCTAACGATTGCGTCTGAAGCTGGGCTTGCAGCACAGCTATTTTCGCCGTAAGGCGATCGTTCTCCTGTATATTATGAGTACAGCGACTGCAATTAGAAGACATCATGTTAATGTTACTACTTAGCTTCGGCTGTTGAAGGTGTTGACGAACCATGTCCAGATAAAGCGTCCGGAGTGAAAAGGTTGAATGAGGGAAAAAAGCAGATATGAGATATGAGAAGCAGATATGAGGACCCTTGTCCTCCTCTCCATCATAAGAACTGAAGCTTTCGTCTACTGTCTGATCATCATCTTCATCATCTACCTCGTAAGAAAATAGATCAATTCAATGATTCAGTTTCTCAATCCTTCAGCTGTTACAAACACAAATGTGGTTTACGGTCTGTTCAAATGTTTCAGTGATCGTCAGCTTCGTTGACAATGCCAAGTTAAAATGGTGATCCAAAATGTTGACGATGCAGATTCACTTGTAATACTTTTTGGATATTTCTGTTCAGACTTTCAATAAATTAATCTTAATTGAAAATTCAATTTTTTATTCAATACTGACAAAATGACACAGTAGACACAGTATGATATATTAATATACTCGAACAAGACTGATGGGAAGTATTTCACAGTTATTGCTTAACCTGTTTGGCGTGCAAGCCCGAGGTCGGTATGTTTATGACAACAGCCAGCTCAAAGTGCAGGCCGCGAAATTCAAAAGATATTTTTTTTAAATATTTAACTTTCACACATTAACAAGTCCAAGACACCAGATGAAAGGTACACATCTTGTGAATCAAGCCAACATGTCCGATTTTTAAAATGTTTTACAGGGAAGAAACAATATGTAAATCTATTAGCTAACCACGTTAGCAAAAGACACCACTTTTCTTACTCCATCAGTTTTTTACTCCATCAGTAGCTATCACAAATTCGACCAAATAAAGATATAAATAGCCACTAACCAAGAAACAACTTCATCAGATGACAGTCTGATAACATATTTATTGTATAGCATATGTTTTGTTAGAAAAATGTGCATATTTCAGGTATAAATCATAGTTTACATTGCAGCTACAGTCAGAAATTGCACCGAAAGCAGACAGAAAAATTACAGACACCAACGCCAAATAACTAAATACTCATCATAAAACATTTCTGAAAAATACATAGTGTACAGCAATTGAAGGACAGGCATCTTGTGATTCCAGACAATATTTCCGATTTATCAAGTGTTTTACAGCGAAAACACAATATAGCGTTATATTAGCGTAGCCACAGCGAAAACACAATATAGCGTTATATTAGCGTAGCCTTGGGCGCCGACGACCAGTTCACATGCACGACAGATATTAGAAATAGCATCATAAAATGTTTCTTACTTTTGGTGATCTTCCGTCAGAATGTTGGACAAGGTGTCCTTTGTCCAGAACAGTCGTTGTTTGGATCTGGAACGGCAAATTTCCCTCTTGATTTAGCATGGGCACTTGCCAAATGGCACGGATCTCTCCAACGTCAACAAAGTCAGAGAACGGAACACGGCAAAACTCCCGAAAAAATTTCAATAATCTGATTAAACTATATTGAAAAAACATACTTTACGATGATATGGTCACATGTATCAAATAAAACCGGAGATGTTAGTCGTCCATAACGACAGCTAAACAGAAGGCAAATCCATGTACAATTCTGCGCGCTCCAGAAACAGGAAATGGACGGTCACGTCATACAAAGAGCTTTAATTCCACCTCAGACCAAGACTAACACGAAATGTCTTCTCTCACCGCCTCTTGACAACCAGGGGAAGGTGTATGAAGTGTACGTAGACTCTTATGTATCATGCCCATGTATAGGCAGGAAATTGAACACAGCATCGATTTCTGACATTCCACTTCCTGGTCAGGAAATGTGCTGCAGAATGAGTTCTGTTTCACTCAGAGAAATAATTCAAGCGTTTTTAGAAACTAGAGAGTGTTTTCTATCCAATAGTAATAATAATATGCATATTGTACGAGCAAGAATTGAGTACGAGAACGTTTGAAATGGGCACGATTTAACTGGCTACTCAATACTGCTCCTTGCAGCCATAAGAAGTTAATGGGAGCATACACAACTTGTCTCAGATATGTCTCCACCCTGCCCTTTCCACGCTCTGATTTGTTTGTTTGAGATTTTATTGAGAATGTGTAGCAGTATAACTTCAAGAAAAAAGTCCATGTTCACCCCTAATTAAAAAACAAAACATATTTTTTGTGTATTATTGTTTGGCATTCATACCTGATATAATATTAATTGATTACATTAATATATGGCATTCATATATCATATATTTTGTATACAGTTTAACAAAGTCAAACTTAATCACACTGCTTACTTTTTTGCAGAGCTCTCCTCCACAAGAGAATGTGTGTTGCTATCAGGATAATAACGATATCAACCAGAACAAACATTATGAAGTTCAGCAATCCGGCTTGGTTCTTTTGAGAAGGAGAAAAATACATACATATGTTTAACCTGTTGGGGATGGGGGCGCTGTTTAGACTATTTATGCTAATTTGGCTAATTTTTTAAACGGCTTCCCACAAAATCCTTGATCGTACAATATGCATATTATTATTATTATTGGATAGAAAACAGTCTATAGTTTCTATAGGAGTTGAAATTTTGTCTCTAAGTGGAACAGAGCCCATTCTACAGCAATTTCCCTGACATGGAGTCAGATTTGAGAAATGTTGGCCACTCTTCTGAAGTCATTTAAAAGGGCACTGTCGTTGCTATGACTATACGGACACTTCTTACGTCTTCCCCTGGATGCCTTTACGTGATGACGATTCCAACGGGGTCGATTGCGCGTTCACAGGCCCTACAAATGAAAAAACCCTGAAGCTAGTCATTCTTTCCTTGGTGCGTAACGCGCGTGCTGGTCACCGACCCGCTCCTGTTCCAAGCGTTAGTTTAGCCTGTTATATTTCTCCGGTCATCTTTTCACTCGTTATAGGAGTTAAAAACATCATAAGGTAGTTAATTTAAAGCGTTTTATAGCAATTTATATTCGTTTAGTGCGATTTTGGGACATTTATTTTTGCAACGATGTGAAAAGTTGGGCACGCTTTTCAGTTCATCCCGAACGCAGTTGACATTTCCACATGGCAAGAGGACAGCTTTCCACCAAAAGACGATTTCTCCCAAGAAAGGATCCTTTGCCCAAGATACTGATGGAAGAACAGCTCAAGGTAGGACATTTTTATTATGATAAATCGTGTTTCTGTCGAAACATTTTAGTGGCTTAGAACGCCATGTTTTATGACGTAGCTTCGCTAGGCGCAAACTGTATTGAAAAGTAAGGATAAATTAAAAAATGTAATAACGCAATTGTATTAAGAATTAAATTGTCTATCAATCCCTGTCCACCCTATATTTTTTAGTCACGTTTATGAGTATTTATGTATAAGAGTAGATCACTGTCTAAGTGGCGCAAGGACTTTTTCTTTACCAGCTTGTCTACATTTCACATTGTCTAACCATGATTTTGGTGGCTAAATATAAACATTTGCGATCAAACTCTATATGGAATGTGTAATATGATGTTACAGGAGTGTCATCGGAAGAATTCTGAGAAGGTTAGTGAAAAAATTAATATCTTTTGGCGATGTTGACTTTTATCGCTCACTTTGGCTAGAATCAATGCTGGGCTGCTAATTGCTATGTGCTAAGCTAATATAACGATTTATTGTGTTTTCGCTGTAAGACACTTAGAAAATCTGAAATATTGTCTGTATTCACAGGATCTGTGTCTTTCGATTCGTGTATGCTGTGTATTTTTACGAAATGTTTGATGATTAGTAAGTAGGTAAACACGTTGCTCTAAGTAGTTTTTCTATTCCATTTGTGACGGTGGGTGCAATTGTAAACTATGATATCTACCTGAAATATGCACTTTTTTCTAACAAAACCTATCCCATACCATAAATATGTTATCAGACTGTCATCTGATGAGTTTTTTTGTTGGTTAGGGGCTATAAATATCTTAGTTTAGCCGAATTGGTGATGGCTACTGGTGTTGGTGGACAAATAAAAGATGGTGGATTATGCTAATGTGTTTTTAGGTAATAGATGTACATCTTTACATATTGTGTCTTCCCTGTAAAACATTTTAAAAATCGGAAATGTTGACTGGATTCACAAGATCTGTGTCTTTCATTAGCTGTATTGGACTTTAATGTGTGAAAGTTAAATATTTAAAAAAAATATTTTTTTTGAATTTCGCGGCACTGGTTTTTCAGTGGGGGGGGGGGGGGGGTGCCGCTAGCGCCACGCTGATCCTAGACAGGTTAATAGGATCAGCGTGGCGCTTGCGGCACCCCCCCCCCCCCCCCACTGAAAAACCAGTGCCGCGAAATTCAAAAAAAATATTTTTTTAAAATATTTAACTTTCACACATTAAAGTCCAATACAGCTAATGAAAGACACAGATCTTGTGAATCCAGTCAACATTTCCGATTTTTAAAATGTTTTACAGGGAAGACACAATATGTAAAGATGTACATCTATTACCTAAAAACACATTAGCATAATCCACCATCTTTTATTTGTCCACCAACACCAGTAGCCATCACCAATTCGGCTAAACTAAGATATTTATAGCCCCTCACCAACAAAAAAACTCATCAGATGACAGTCTGATAACATATTTATGGTATGGGATAGGTTTTGTTAGAAAAAAGTGCATATTTCAGGTAGATATCATAGTTTACAATTGCACCCACCGTCACAAATGGAATAGAAAAACTACTTAGAGCAACGTGTTTACCTACTTACTAATCATCAAACATTTCGTAAAAATACACAGCATACACGAATCGAAAGACACAGATCCTATGAATACAGACAATATTTCAGATTTTCTAAGTGTCTTACAGCGAAAACACAATAAATCGTTATATTAGCTTAGCACATAGCAATTAGCAGCCCAGCATTGATTCTAGCCAAAGTGAGCGATAAAAGTCAACATCGCCAAAAGATATTAATTATTTCACTAACCTTCTCAGAATTCTTCCGATGACACTCCTGTAACATCATATTACACATTCCATATAGAGTTTGATCGCAAATGTTTATATTTAGCCACCAAAATCATGGTTAGACAATGTGAAATGTAGACAAGCTGGTAAAGAAAATGTCCTTGCGCCACTTAGACAGTGATCTACTCTTATACATAAATACTCATAAACGTGACTAAAAAATATAGGGTGGACAGGGATTGATAGACAATTTAATTCTTAATACAATTGCGTTATTACATTTTTTAATTTATCCTTACTTTTCAATACAGTTTGCGCCTAGCGAAGCTACGTCATAAAACATGGCGTTCTAAGCCACTAAAATGTTTCGACAGAAACACGATTTATCATAATAAAAATGTCCTACCTTGAGCTGTTCTTCCATCAGTATCTTGGGCAAAGGATCCTTTCTTGGGAGAAATCGTCTTTTGGTGGAAAGCTGTCCTCTTGCCATGTGGAAATGTCAACTGCGTTCGGGATGAACTGAAAAGCGTGCCCAACTTTTCACATCGTTGCAAAAATAAATGTCCCAAAATCGCACTAAACGGATATAAATTGCTATAAAACGCTTTAAATTAACTACCTTATGATGTTTTTAACTCCTATAACGAGTGAAAAGATGACCGGAGAAATATAACAGGCTAAACTAACGCTTGGAACAGGAGCGGGTCGGTGACCAGCACGCGCGTTACGCACCAAGGAAAGAATGACTAGCTTCAGGGTTTTTTCATTTGTAGGGCCTGTGAACGCGCAATCGACCCCATTGGAATCGTCATCACGTGAAGGCATCCAGGGGAAGACGTAAGAAGTGTCCGTATAGTCATAGCAACGACAGTGCCCTTTTAAATGACTTCAGAAGAGTGGCCAACATTTCTGAAATCTGAATCCATGTCAGGGAAATTGCTGTAGAATGGGCTCTGTTCCACTTAGAGACAAAATTTCAACTCCTATAGAAACTATAGACTGTTTTCTATCCAATAATAATAATAATATGCATATTGTACGATCAAGGATTTTGTGGGAAGCCGTTTAAAAAATTAGCTAAATTAGCATAAATAGTCTAAACAGCGCCCCCATCCCCAACAGGTTAAAAGGAGGGAATTCTTAAAGTTGCTTACCAGAAACCTCCCACATATAATTTATAGTAACTGTACCTACATTTGGTGCCCCGTGTGAGTAGAATGCATACCTCTCAGAATTTGTAAAAAAATAATATATATATATATATATATATAAACAGCTTTTACAAGGTCACTTTAATTCATTCATTGGCTAAAGAGAACAACACAACATTTTGACATTCAGGAATTCTAATTGGAAACATAGTTTGCTACTAAATGTTCTGTTTCTTCACTGACCTTGAATCATGAGAGATGCACCATCTCCAAAATAGTATTCATTATACCAGAATCCTCAAATTAAAACTCAAATCATCCTTTGCAGCTCAAAATTAGACATCTCAGCGTAATCTCCCCGGAATTGCACTTTTTCATGGTATGTTGTTACATGGGTACAAGTCCATGTCACGGCGTGTGTTTCAGCCATATCCAGGGTAACACTGACTCTACAGTGGAGAAGAATGTTTTTCTTTTATCTCTTGACTCTTTGTCTTACATCATTTTCCTTCAATTTGCAAGAGGCTGAATGTATGTCACAGGAGAAAGCATCCGAGCGAGCGAAACAGCGGCACTCTGTCTCTCTACTTCTAGGCCATCTATCTGATACTGTCTGGTCCAAACGAGTACGACATTGTTGCCGCCCGTCTGGCCTCCTTTGACAAAAAAAGTCTACAAAATTAGCCAATTAGCATTGAGGTAAACTGAGCGAGCTCAACTGTGAATGGTCCTGGCACACCAAAATCAAGTGTCAATGGAAGCAAGCTTGGATTTGGCATCACTACTATCAAATCCAATTGACAGGGTACGTCATTGACAGAAAAACTTGTATTGTTGCATCGATGTGTTGTTGTCCTTCGGTTGCTAGCTAGCAAGCTGACTAAAATTGTTCCGTTCCCGAAATTAGCCATGGATGGAGATAGGGATTTGGACTTGTGGTTTTACTTAATTCTCCGGACTGGCCAATGATTATAACGTTGATTCTGATCGAACCATTAATTCATACATTGTCGTGCCCCTGGCCTGAGAGGATGGAAGTTCAATATGTAGATAGATGTATATGGCTAATGTTAACTAGCTAACGTTGCCCACGAATGGAAGTTATGCTAGCGTGCAAGCATTTTAGCCAGGTAGCCTCGGACAACAAAAAATAAAAATGTGTAGTGTATGACAGTGATGGACCATTTCGAGAACATGAAAGAGAGGAGGATGGCATGGGCGTTTCTCTACATGTAGGGTGAGTCAACATGTTTTTCTAATTGCACAAACATGCATGCACACACACACACGCACACAGAAATCAGAACCATGGACAGCCACATCATATTAAGTTCATGTTAATTGGACTAAATTATTTATTGCATATTTTAGTTGTCAATGTATTACACTAAGCAGAGGTGATTTAATGACGTTGAAATGCCTTGAAATGCTTGCCTACGGAGCTGTGAGGGGAACGGCACCTCAGTACCTTCAGGCTCTGATCAGGCCCTACACCCAAACAAGGGCACTGCGTTCATCCACCTCTGGCCGGCTCGCCTCCCTACCACTGAGGAAGTACAGTTCCCGCTCAGCCCAGTCAAAACTGTTCGCTGCTCTGGCACCCCAATGGTGGAACAAACTCCCTCACGACGCCAGGACAGCGGAGTCAATCACCACCTTCCGGAGACACCTGAAACCCCACCTCTTCAAGGAATACCTAGGATAGGATAAAGCAATCCTTCTGCCCCCCCCCCTTAAAAGATTTAGATGCACTATTGTAAAGTGGCTGTTCCACTGGATGTCATAAGGTGAATGCACCAATTTGTAAGTCGCTCTGGATAAGAGCGTCTGCTAAATGACTTAAATGTAATGTAAATGTGAAATGTTGAAATTGAAATGGTGCTGGAAAAGGGGATTTTCTTTGTGGTTCTAAATCAATAGTTGTTAAGTGGTTTAAAAATGTCAGAAACATAAACTTGCTTGACCATGCTGTAGGTCATGTAACTGTCTGATACTTTACATGCTTTGTGGACTTCACTGGATAGAGGTTTGTATCTGGTTTTGTGATAAAACAAAGATGTGGTTGGATTTATTCCTTGCCACTGTGTCTTATTGTCTCGGTAATTAGGCCTACATATCACTGTCTCAAGGCATATAACAGGTTATAGAGCAAACAACACAATTATCACAACACATAGGTTGTAATATGGCTTGGCTTCCCCAGTGATTTTACCCACACACCGCTACTGCCTGGTAGGTGTGTAAACCGACGCTGCACTTCTTACAAAGAGAGCATTTATTGTAAATCATATACATGTATATCTGTGTCCGGTATGTGGAGTCAGAGAGATTCTCATGGTCTCTCCTGAAAAATGTATTTGTATCTCAGCAACTCTAACCTTGGTTAAATAACAGTTAAATAAAAAAGCACTTCTTCTGTGATAAGAAATAGATGTGTGTTGGTGTTCCTCCATTTCTAATGGTGTGATGGAGCCTGACACATATTCAGCTAAACTGCTATTCCTTTTAATCATATTGTATATTTGTATATGTGGTGGCAGAGATGTCCTGTAGACAGAGAATAGAGATGTTCGGAGTGTATAAATGATTTGTTTATTATGTTAAAAACACACAGTCATACAGCAAAAATTGGAATCTGTCAGATGATTTTTTCTTACAATAAAAAGCTGTAAAAAGTTATGGCTATTTAAGGCATTACAGGATTATATAAATATAATATATAGACAATGTTAAAGTTACAGTTTATTTGTTGCATTGTAAGTTCCATACTAATTTCAGTTACTAAAATCAGTTTTATTAGGCTACAAAAAGTAAAATGGTTATTCTTGGTGTCTTTGTGACAGTGGTGACATCTTTCACTGCAGATGCCTGACATCAGAGTACATTGCATCATCTCTGCTGGTCTTCTCTCTCGCTCTTCTAGAGGAGGACTTCTTCTTGGGGGTGAAACTGACAGCTGCATAGTTCAACACGTCACTGTCTTGATTCTGAGGGGGGTGGAGCCATGAGAAAATACATTATGATGACAGCGTGATCTACTATATAATGTTTCTATTCTCCTGTGGAAGAAAACACTCTACAAAAGACATGACTGTACAGACTGTACACCCACTACAACGACCTGACAGTCAGTGGAACAGAGACAGAAGTTCCATGGAAGAATTAACAGCGATCACAAAGATCATAAGGCTTCATCTAGTACAGTAACGTATTACTTCCAAAAAAGCTTAATAACATAAAACGCACAAATAAGCTGAATACCAGCTGTAAGGAAAGTTAAATGGCAGTTTCTTGTAAAAACTGAAAATATACTGTATTTATAAATGTTGACAAATTTACCTGATTGCCGTGGGACGTTGGGACATCTGTCCTCCCTTCAAAGAGATTGAAATAGAGGAAGCTATTATAAGCTATTATTTTATATGACAATCCATCTCTTTTTTTAACAATGCATAAATGTTGGGCATCTAACTGATATTTACAGAATGTACATTGCATAGAGATGCATGTAACATTAGATACATCAGCTATAACATTAGATACATTAGATATAAAGTAATACCTCTGCTATCTCTGTTCAGAGTCTTGCACAGCGCCCAGACAAGTAGAAGGGTCACTATCCCCAGAACGATGTTGGAGACGACCAACGACAGAACAGTAGGACTCATATCAAATGGAGAATCATGTTCTGGAACTGTGGAAAGGGTATCAGTGAATTCATATTGTATTCACGAGCGCTTAGGAAGATCATCAAACAGTATGTAATCAAAAGCTGATGGTGATATTGTATAGCTTGTTGAGACAAATGTATGGGATCATTTAAAGGTAGGCCGTTTGCATGAATATACAGTATATTTTGGGGGATATTTACATATTAATTGGGAATTACCTTGAATGTCCAGCTTGGTTCCGTTCCCAAACAGTATCTCCCCACATGAGGCCACAGCACAGTAGTAAGTCCCAGCATCAGAGAGGCTGAGGTTCCTCTTGGGGAGGTTGTAGACACATCTCTGTGTAGGAGACCCAGCCTCAGGGCTCTTCTCACACTGATCACTCCTGTCTCCATGGGTGGAAATAATTCCTGGACGGGATTCTCCTGAGCCATGTCTGAACCAATAGACACTGTGTTCTCCTGCACAGGTCTCAGTGTGTATTGTACAGTTCAGAGACACAGACTCTCCTGGCTGGACTGACTCAGACACAGGCTGCTGGACAACAGTTTTACTATTCAACTCTTCCCCTTTGAAATGAAATGTAATTGATTTATCGTAAAAAATATTTTTAAAATCTTGTCACATATTATGTTTCAGCATATCATTATTCAGCGTATGACTTCAAGCTTTGTTTTCTTCTTACAAGTAATTGCATTACCTTTAAGCATCAAGGTGGTTCCAGGTCCAAACTCTATGAAGTTTAAGTGCAAAACTCCACAGTAGTACATCCCAATGTCCTCTTGCATTGTTGAAGATATATTTAGGTGAAATATCCCTACTTCTATCAATATACCAAAACGCCCATTTCTAAAGTTACCAAAATAATGTGCATGTTTGTAAAAGATCTCTGCCTTTGCCACACACTGTAGTTTCTTGCCAGTGGTCATCTTGTACCACACCATGTGATCAACCTTACTGGTTACATGGCATTCAACTGTCACGTTGTCCCCCAACTTTGCTGCTAGGAATGGAGCAGGCTGAGAAATCTCAGATGATTTGGTCACATCTGAAACAAAACCCAGTATTTCCATTCAGAAAAAGACAGTATACCAAACACATATTATTGAACCCAGCTTGAAAGTAGACTATCTTAGGAAATGTGTCACTTACAGGAGTTGCAGAGAAGAAGACAGACCAAGAGCTCAACCATCTTGTCCTCGCTCCTAGCTTTTCTGGATCAGGGGTGATTTGTAGTGTGCAACTTGTAAAAATACATTGAATCACACATCTGTGGTCTGATTGGTTAGATCTAGGTGGGGTCTGATTGGTCTATTAAATGTGTTCAGCTGAACACCTGATTGGCTGTTCAGTTGGTCATATGTGGAACAGAAACAGTCCTTCTATGAAGTTTGAATCAGTGTCACTTTGAGAGACTAGATACAAGAAAACACAGCCTGAAAATATGATGTTTGGATCAGAGGGTCACCCATGTTGTGAGTAAGGAAACTCAAACCTACTTAGGGACTTCCCTATCTTTACTTTGACTTTACAGTTCAACTTCAGGGTATATTCTTTTGACAGTTTAATATATCTAAACGTTAACATATAACGTGATGAAAATACACTTGGATGTAACGACAAACTCATAAATTAAACAGTGATTTTTGGTCAGCAACATTTATTCAGTTAAGAGGTCATTTGCATATTTAAGACAATGGAGAAACAATGAAAGCCTACTCATCGAATATTCGAATACATGTTGCTTTTCTAGGTTACAAGTAGAGCTATTTCCTATTTTATTTAGCTATTAGTTACGTCCTAAAATCTATTTTTTTTTTACCAGTCGTCACAAGGCCTTTGAAGTTATTTCTATTGACAGATGGATGTGGTTTGCGTTCAATGTGGTGAGGTTCTTCCCATGTCTCACTCCTGCTGAAGGTACCTGACCTCAGAGTACTCTGCATCCTCTCTGCTAGTCTGGGCTCTCTCTCTTCTGGAGGAGGGGATTTTCATGGTGGTGAAACTCACAGCTGCATAGTTTATCACGTCACTGTCTTGGTTCTGTGTGACAGAGGTGGAGCCATAACAAGACATTATACTGGTCACATCTACTAGATAACCCATTTTGAGATGGAGAAAAACGTGATGCAACAAATAGTTTACCTGATTGACTGGTGGGGTTGGTGATCAATCAGTTTCATCTTCAAATTAAAAACAAGAAGAAAATAGCTTGTTACGTATACAAGCTATCACGCTAAAACAATCAATATGGTTTGGACATCGTAAAAAATTATTGTCAATGAAAAATTCCACAACAGCAAGTATATTAGTGTAACTAGTCATATGCAGGAAACATGCAAAACATCTGTAAGCCTGACTCTTCCTTCAGGCCCTCTGG
This sequence comes from Salvelinus fontinalis, assembly GCF_029448725.1. Taxonomy (NCBI): domain Eukaryota; kingdom Metazoa; phylum Chordata; class Actinopteri; order Salmoniformes; family Salmonidae; genus Salvelinus; species Salvelinus fontinalis. The sequence continues at coordinate 38,106,417 of NC_074675.1, forward strand.
TTCTTTCCTTGCATATCCAACATGTCAATAGAATGATGACAATCACAACCACAATGGTTGATGTGACCAGTGCAAGAGCAGTGGGAGTCAGTGTGTCACGCCCTGACCATAGTTTGCTTAGTATGTTTCTAATTTTTGTTTGGTCAGGGTGTGATGTGGGTGGGCATTCTATGTTGTATGTCTAGGTTGTCTGTTTCTATGTGTTTGGCCTAATATGGTTCTCATACAGAGGCAGGTGTCAGTCGTTGTCTCTGATTGGGAGCCATATTTAGGTAGCCTGTTTGTCATTGTGTGTTGTGGGTGGTTGTTTCCTGTGTCTGTGTTTTTCACCATACGGGACTGTTTCGTTTTCGTTTTGTTTCATTCACGTTATTGTTTTTGTTCATTGTTCAAGTATTCCTATTAAAATGGATACTTACCACGCTGTGCATTGGTCCTCCTCTTCTCATTCCAACGACGAGCGTTACAGAACCACCCACCACAACCGGACCAAGCAGCGTGGTACACGGGAGCAGCGGGTTCAAGACTCCTGGACTTGGGAGGAGATCTTGGATGGCAAGGGACCCTGGGTACAGCCGGGAGAATATCGCCGCCCCAAGGCAGAGCTGGAGGCAGCAAAAGCCGAGAGGCGGCGTTATGAGGAGGCAGCACGAGAGGTGGTTCGGGCAGGCAACGTGTCATGCGGAGGAGCGCACGATGTCTCCAGTACGTGTGCTTAGCCCGGTGCGCTACATTGCCGCTCCTCGTATCGGCCGGGCTAGAGTGGGCATCGAGCCAGGTGCGATGAAGCCTGCTCAGCGCATCTGGTCTCCAGTACGTCTCCTCGGTCCGTGTTATATGGCACCAGCCCCACGCACTGTGTCTCCCGTGGGTCTGCACAGCCCAGTGCGTCCTGTGCCTGCGCCTCGGAAGTGCCGGGCTAAAATCAACATCCAGCCAGGACGGGTTGTGCAGGTCCTTAGTTCGAGACCTCCAGTGTGCCTCCACGGACCGGTCTATCCTGTTCCTCGTCCAAGGACCAGGCCTCCAGTAGATCTCTCCAGCCTGGTGAGTACTGTGCCTGTGTTAAAACCCAAGTCTCCTGTGTGTCCCTCCAGTCTGGACGCTCCAGAGCGTTCCGTTTGTCTTGAGCTGCCCTCCTGTCCTGAGCCGCCCTCCTGTCCTGAGCTGCCCTCCTGTCCTGAGCCGCCCTCCTGTCCTGAGCCGCCTGGCTGTCCTGAGCCGCCCGTCTGTCCTGAGCCGCCCGTCTGTCCTGAGCCGCCCGAGCCGCCCGTCTGTCCTGAGCCGCCCGAGCCGCCCGTCTGTCCTGATCCGCCCGAGCCGCCCGTCTGTCCTGAGCCGCCCGAGCCGCTCGTCTGTCCTGAGCCGCCCGAGCCGCCCGTCTGTCCTGAGCCGCCCGAGCCGCCCGTCTGTCCTGAGCCGCCTGAGCCGCCCGTCTGTCCTGAGCCGCCTGAGCCGCCCGTCTGTCCTGAGCCGCCTGAGCCGCCCGTCTGTCCTGAGCCGCCTGAGCCGCCCGTCTGTCCAGAGTCTCCCTCCAGTCCGGATCTGCCAGAGTCTCCCTCCAGTCCGGATCTGCCAGAGTCTCCCTCCAGTCCGGATCTGCCAGAGTCTCCCTCCAGTCCGGATCTGCCAGAGTCTCCCTCCAGTCCGGATCTGCCAGAGTCTCCCTCCAGTCCGGATCTGCCAGAGTCTCCCTCCAGTCCGGATCTGCCAGAGTCTCCCTCCAGTCCGGATCTGCCAGAGTCTCCCTCCAGTCCGGATCTGCCAGAGTCTCCCTCCAGTCCGGATCTGCCAGAGTCTCCTTCCAGTCTGGATCTGCCCTCCAGTCCGGAGCTGCCCTTCAGTCCGGAGCTGCCCTTCAGTCCGGAGCTGCCCTTCAGTCCAGTGGGGTCCTTTATTAGGGTCCCCAGTCCAAGGTCGGTGGCGAGGGTCGCCGCTCCAAAGACGCCACTTAAGCGGGCTAAGACTATGGTGGAGTGGGGTCCACATCCCGCGCCAGAGCCGCCACCGCGGACAGATGCCCACCCAGACCCTCCCCTATAGGTTCAGGTTTTGCGGCCGGAGTCTGCACCTTTTGGGGGGGGTACTGTCACGCCATGACCATAGTTTGGTTTGTATGTTTCTATGTTTTGTTTGGTCAGGGTGTGATGTGGGTGGGCATTCTATGTTGTATGTCTAGGTTGTCTGTTTCTATGTGTTTGGCCTAATATGGTTCTCAATCAGAGGCAGGTGTCAGTCGTTGTCTCTGATTGGGAGCCATATTTAGGTAGCCTGTTTGTCATTGTGTTGTGGGTGGTTGTTTCCTGTGTCTGTGTTTTTCACCATACGGGAATAACGACGAGCTGTTCCAACGACGAGCGTTACACAGGGGGACATCATACTCTGAAACCAAAGAATTACATGATTTATTATGCTCATTATCTAGCAATACAACAGTAAAGTAATATAGTAATAATAATTTATTCAGCTAACATGACACAACAAATGTTTCCTATTAAAAACGAAGTGAAAGAAATTACCATGAATGTCTAGCTTGGTCCCGTTCCCAAACAGTATCTCCCCACATGAGGCCACAGCACAGTAGTAAGTCCCAGCATCAGAGAGGCTGGGGTTCCTCTTGGGGAGGTTGTAGACACACACAGATCTGTGTAGGAGACCCAGCCTCAGGTCTCTTCTCACACTGATCACTCCTGTTTCCATGGGTGTAAATGATTCCTGGACGGGATTCTCCTGAGCCATGTCTGAACCAATAGACACTGTGTTCTCCTACACAGGTCTCAGTGTGTATTGTACAGTTCAGAGTCAAAGAGTCTCCTGGCTGGACTGTCTCAGACACAGGTTGCTGTATAAAAGTCTTTCTCTTTGAAGTTGTGCCTGATAAGAAAGTGAAATAGCAGATCAAATGTGATAAAATAACCAATTACAAATATTTGAGTAAATATATCAACAAAAAAACAAAAAGTATTTTGTTATATTTTCACCTGTCAGCATTAACAAGATTCCATCAGCTAACAGTATATGATTCATGATAATCTTCCCACAGTAGTAGTTCCCAATTCAATTTTCTTTTTCTGGCAGAAATGTTGTGTTGAAATGTGTTATTGCCAGGCAACACAGTGAATCGCCCATCATCAAATTCAGTGTAGAATTGTACATCACTCTGGTACTTGGAAGATTTAGCAATGTATTGAAGCACAGTTCTGGTGGTGAGTTTGTACCACATCATGTAGTTGATGTTCTCATTGGTTATGTGGCAATCAATAGTCACATTGCCCCCTTCTGGAAAGAAGCAGGCTGAACAATGAATTGTGTTTGAGATGTACCTGAATTTAAATAATAAATGGACCATGTTGAAAACACATGCACCAAATATAGTAAGAACCTGTGATGTATGTTCAACAGTTATAAGATTAGTAAATTGAGCTACATGTTACTTACAAGCTTTCCAGATGAAAAGAAAGATGAAGAGTTGGTCCATCTTGCTTGTTCCTTCAAGTGACGAGATTGACCTGTGTGAAATGCATTCTCTCTAAAGAAGAGAAAGGAAACTTGCGTTTGCTTTCATTGGTTGATCTCCGGTACCGTCTGATCTGGATGGTCAGATTTGATTGGCTGGCCAGTAGGTCATGAATGCAACAAACACTGTCCGTTCATGTTGTTGTACAGCTTGAACATGTGTTGCACAACTTTATCACATTGCAAGTTTGAATATGACTATGTTTATTTTTATTTTTTAAACTGAATGTGACTAGTGTGGATTCATCCTTTATTAGACCTAAATACAGCTCATACTGTCTACAATACTACGTACTACAGCCGTCCACCTGATTGCTTGTCCACCTGAACGTATAAGACATAACCACAAGCATCAATGGATCCACTTTACTTAATCTGTTGTTCTTGCCATTGTGGTCCATGGGAGTCATACAGTAGTTGTGACCTTGTTGGCCACATGTTATGACACTGTCATCCTGAAGGACTTCTATGACCACCACACAGTCACTTCATAACACGGAGAAACATCTACAGAAAACATGATAATAGTCATCTCATATACAAAGTACTCTCCAATGTATGGACAGATAAAAGCCCTCCCATGATATAAATATGAGGAAGCTCTTTCTTCTTGTCCCAGATGATGATGCTTTACATCACACTTAAAACTGTCATGTGTGTTAGGCAAAGTACTTCATACGTCTAGGTCAAATGACCCAATAGAAAGTTCAGCTGAATATATATATATATATAGGTAACAAGCTGCCTCATGAAAATAGTGGTCTACTGTTGCTAAAATGGGCAATTTGAAGAGCAAGTATAGAGTATGTGATACAACTGACTGACTGACACATCCTGCTGGAAACCACATAGAGAGAGAGAGAGAGAGAGAGAGAGAGAGAGAGAGAGAGAGAGAGAGAGAGAGAGAGAGAGAGAGAGAGAGAGAGAGAGAGAGAGAGAGAGAGAGAGAGAGAGAGAGAGAGAGAGGAGAGAGAGAGGAGAGAGAGAGAGAGAGAGAGAGAGAGAGAGAGAGAGAGAGAGAGAGAGAGAGAGAGAGAGAGAGAGAGAGAGAGAGAGAGAGAGAGAGAGACGTTCGGTCGATCCTGTGCAGAAGCCCAGCAGGCCTCACCAAAGTACATCTAGCTACAACCTCGTGTTTTGTTCATAGTAGACCACAGCCTACCTGTAAATAGGTTGCTGTGTATGTGAGTTTGAGTGTGGCATGCAGTCAGTAGGCCTGTCTTAACAAAAAAAATAAAAGAACTAGCACTATAACAGAATGAGGCCTAACTATGGCCTGCCCTTCTTCTGTGGTAGTGGCTATTGTGCAACTTTCACTATGAGTAGTTCTGTTGCAAGAAGCCTAAATCATTTACCATAGCATGATGTGGAACTGCTAGATTTTGACCTACACATTTGTGTTGAGAGGTCCTTGTTGCACTAAGTTGCTGTTTCACACCAAGGGGTGTGAACTATACAGGGCCCTAAGGGACAAAGTAGAGAGCAGTGTGGCTGCAGGTCAGTCTTCCTGTGTTAAATGAGGTTAGTTTCCATCAGTGGAAAGTTACTGCAACACTTCCACCTTCACCACAAGGCTTTGTAAACAGACCATAATGTCTGAGACAGTTAAGAACATCCGTCTGTAAAAAGCGTCATATCATCATAGTATGCAATGAGTTCAATTTATTCACATTCAAACAGTTGGAAACACTTTTTTTTCTTTACGCAATCAACTAGTTCTCTGTTGCTAAAATGGGCACAACAAATACAATAAAAATAATAGTAATCTGTCATTGTGCCCTTGAGCAAGGCACTTAACCCTAATTGCTCCAGGGGTGCTGTACAATGGTGACCCTGGCTGTGAACCTACTCCCTGCGGGAGTCTCAGGGGGAGTTGGGATTAGCATAAAAATAACATTTCCATTACACACTTGTGTACCAAGACAAATATAAGCACCACCCCTAATTATTATTATTATTATTTAAAAAATATATGTTTGTCAGAGAAGCAATGCAATCAATTATTTCAACATTGAATAACAAAAAAGCTATGACCACTGTTTTCATCACATTTGACTGCTTATGCGTTCATAGATAGTTAATGAAGCTAGAACGAGTTATTAAAGGGTTATCTAGTATAAAAGGTTCATTGGTTCATTCATCCAGTTCTACTGTCTGATCCCAGCGTACACCACTGTCTCCATGTGACCTCTCTGTCTTCTAGACCTGTTCTTCTTGTTGCTCAGATTCAGAGCTACGTAATGGAGACTGTCTCCATCTTGGTCCTGTGAAGCACAAAAAAGCATTGTTGACATAAAATAATTTTAAATGTATTATTATTTACCCACAGTAGTGAAGTTGTTTAAAGACAGGCTTCACAAAAGACTTCAAACAATATAAAATGATTTCTGCTTACCCCTGTGTCTGACCTGGTAACTGCAGGACCTCTGGTCTGTGAGACGAGTCCTGAAAAGAATGACACATAAGATTAGGATACTTCTACTTCTTCCACTACTGAAACAACAACAAATGGTGACATCAACGAATAGCAAGGGATTGTACCTTACCTCTGCACTGCACACATGTTGTGTTGTTCATCTTGTACATGATGCAAACCAGGACAATGATCAAGGTGAACGTGACACCCAATACTACACCCAGGCAGGACACCAAGAGAAGGGGATCTGCTCTATGGTCTGTTGAAATTCAAACAGTAGTAGAAGAAACCAGAATAGCAAGTAAATGTATGTTCTACACATTAGATTATACAGTAGATATTAACAAAAATGTAAGCTGTATCATATACCCTCAATGTCCAGCTTGGTTCCGTTCCCAAACAGCATCTCCCCACATGAGGCCACAGCACAGTAGTAAGTCCCAGCATCAGAGAGGCTGAGGTTCCTCTTGGGGAGGTTGTAGACACAGCTCTGTGGAGGAGACCCAGCCTCAGGGCTCTTCTCACACTGATCACTCCTGTCTCCATGGGTGTAAATAATTCCTGGACGGGATTCTCCTGAGCCATGTCTGAACCAATAGACACTGTGTTCTCCTACACAGGTCTCAGTGTGTATTGTACAGTTCAAGGTCACAGAGTCTCCTGGCTGGACTGACTCAGACACAGGCTGCTGGAGCACAGACATGCTGTTGGACCCTGAGTCTGAAGAGAGTGAGTAACTAAAGTAAAACTAAGTGGGTGAAAAACATGAAAAGCCATGTATTCATCACTAGCATTTGATGAAGCAGCTGTACAAACATGCTAATATACATCGCCACACATTTTGAAATTGAAGAAGCAAATGTTTAGTTACCTTTGACAATTAAAATAGTTCCGTCTCCAAATGTTTGCTCATAGATGTCTGTAGTGGAACAATAGTATGTAGCTGAGTCCCCTGGCTCTGTCTTGGATATGGTCAAGTTACAGCTGTAGTCTCCTCTCCTCACAACCAAACGTTTTGTCCCGGTAAAGTCCTTGATAAAGTTGTTGGAATAATAACTCTCTTGGCCAACATAAAGAGATGATGTCATGTGGAGGGGTTCCTGTCCAAAACTCTGCTTGAACCAAATAAATCTGGTCACTGACTCATCTGGACAAAAGCAAGTGAGAGTCACAGTGCCTCCCAGCTCAGTAACCATCACAGGGGTTCGTTGGATTACGTTTGGTTTGGTAAAAGCACAAACTGTCAAAGCAAACAAACAAAATGGATCAAAAACAAATACATGGATAAACCATTTCTACCCGTTACAGACAGAACATCCTACTTCACTTTTCATATTCAATCTACATAGTATAAATGTAGGAACTCAATTAAATGTCTAACACTTACCCAAGTTGATGTAAAACAAAAATACGTCTCTATTCATCGTTGTAACATTAGTCCCTTTTGTGCTGTATAGTCTGTGGGTCTGACAGTGGGACACTTTATATGCACCTTATATATGATGGCACTTTACATGTACCGATCATACAGTAGGAGGGAACACTGAAACGAGAGTGTTTATTGGCCGACTACAATCTTAGAAGTGTGTCCTCTGGCTTACCATAGTTTGAGCTTCCCGGGAATGACATTTAAGACATTACAAAGCAATTCAGAGTTACTGGATCAAGGCAATCAAATATTGGCTCGATTTTTAAAATTGATTTAACCTTTATTCATCTAGGCAAGTCAGTTAAGAACAAATTATAATGTACAATAATGGCCTACAATATGGCTGTTTATTTTCTGAGAGAAATGTAATATTTACTGAAAGGATTTCTCTTTTGATGTTTGAACAGGAAACTATATATCTTTAGTGAAATATCTCTAGTGCTGCTAATACTTCCACCCCCAACCCAGCCCAGCCCAAGGGTTAAAGTAATCCATAATGTAAATTTACCCACCACTGCATAAAAGCTGCATTTCTAGCTCTTGGTTTTCATCATAAGCCCACAACATTAAATACTAATATTAGTTGTTAAAAAAAGCAAAGAGAAGCTACAGTCGATCATTACTTTAAGACATGGAGGTCAGTCAATATGGAACATTTCAAGAACTTTTATTTTTTCTTCAAGTACTGTTGCAAAACCATCAAGCGCTATGATGAAACTGGCTCTCATGAGGACCGCCACAGGAATGGAAGACCCAGAGTTACCTCTGCTGCAGAGGATAAGTTCAGTAGAGTTACCAGCCTCAGTAGAGTTACCAAATTGCAACCCAAATAAATGCTTCACAGAGTTCAAGTAACAGACATATCTCAACATCAACTGTTCAGAGGAGACTGGTCAAATTGCTGCGAAGAAACCACTACAGAAGGACACCAATAAGAAGAAGAGAGACTTGCTTGGGCCAAGAAAAA